>NC_064642.1:555485027-555788057 GCF_023864345.2 Schistocerca serialis cubense | reverse complement strand
GCAGGCTGCTATTCTCCCATGGAGACGATCGTAGAGATGCTGGATGTAGTCCTGTGGAACGGATTGCCATGCCATTTCCACCTGGCGCCTCAGTTGGACCAGCGTTCGTGCTGGACGTGCAGACCGCGTGAGACGACGCTTCATCCAGTCCCAAACATGCTCAATGGGGGACAGATCCGGAGATCTTGCCGGCCAGGGTAGTTGACTTACACCTTCTAGAGCACGTTGGGTGGCACGGGATACATGCGGACGTGCATTGTCCTGTTGGAACAGAAAGTTCCCTTGCCGGTCTAGGAATGGTAGAACGATGGGTTCGATTACGGTTTGGATGTACCGTGCACTATTCAGTGTCCCCTCGACGATCACCAGTGGTGTACGGCCAGTGTAGGAGATCGCTCCCCACACCATGATGCCGGGTGTTGGCCCTGTGTGCCTCGGTCGTATGCAGTCCTGATTGTGGCGCTCACCTGCACGGCGCCAAACACGCATACGACCATCATTGGCACCAAGGCAGAAGCGACTCTCATCGCTGAAGACGACACGTCTCCATTCGTCCCTCCATTCACGCCTGTCGCGACACCACTGGAGGCGGGCTGCACGATGTTGGGGCGTGAGCGGAAGACGGCCTAACGGTGTGCGGGACCGTAGCCCAGCTTCATGGAGACGGTTGCGAATGGTCCTCGCCGATACCCCAGGAGCAACAGTGTCCCTAATTTGCTGGGAAGTGGCGATGCGGTCCCCTACGGCACTGCGTAGGATCCTACGGTCTTGGCGTGCATCCGTGCGTCGCTGCGGTCCGGTCCCAGGTCGACGGGCACGTGCACCTTCCGCCGACCACTGGCGACAACATCGATGTACTGTGGAGACCTCACGCCCCACGTGTTGAGCAATTCGGCGGTACGTCCACCCGGCCTCCCGCATGCCCACTATACGACCTCGCTCAAAGTCCGTCAACTGCACATGCGGTTCACGTCCACGCTGTCGCGGCATGCTACCAGTGTTAAAGACTGCGATGGAGCTCCGTATGCCACGGCAAACTGGCTGACACTGACGGCGGCGGTGCACAAATGCTGCGCAGCTAGCGCCATTCGACGGCCAACACCGCGGTTCCTGGTGTGTCCGCTGTGCCGTGCGTGTGATCATTGCTTGTACAGCCCTCTCGCAGTGTCCGGAGCAAGTATGGTGGGTCTGACACACCGGTGTCAATGTGTTCTTTTTTCCATTTCCAGGAGTGTATGTCCCTCTTTTATAATCTCTCGACAAATGTGGAAACTGTTTAAATCCTGAATAATACTAAATAATACTGTTAATCTCTTTAACTAAACAAAGTGGTCCCTCTGCATTACTGCTCTGCCTAATAGTGCTGTTCACGGAATGG
The DNA here is from genome assembly GCF_023864345.2 of Schistocerca serialis cubense. Lineage (NCBI taxonomy): Eukaryota > Metazoa > Arthropoda > Insecta > Orthoptera > Acrididae > Schistocerca > Schistocerca serialis. The sequence goes on along the minus strand of NC_064642.1, from coordinate 555,786,679 downwards.
TCTTTGTGCTTTGATAATTTTCGTAGCAGACTGATCCTGAAATGAAAATATCTTGCCTTGTTACATAATGGCTTGGAAACGGGGTATTTGATGCTCTCTGTGTGCCAGCTGCAAATTTCTAACTACGGTTGCTGAGAGCTTAGCGCAGTGCTCCACATAACAAGTAGACTATTTAATACATATCATTGTGTTAGGCACTCTTTAAATAAAAATGTTTTGGATCGGAGATGTAGGCAATTCTCTTATACGAAATATTCTTAAACAAACTGTTTTTAAATTATCAGATATATTAATACTTACATGACATTCACGATACGATACACATTAACTTTGACAAAGGCCAACATTGATATCAAGCTCTTAGTTTCACAAATACTGGACAAATAATTAATATACATGACAAATACCTTACAGTGAAATTTAGTCCAACTTCAATGAAAAATCTAAAGCTCCCTGATACGCATGTCTCATTCAACAGTGACCACAAACTACGTGCGACTGTAATGCAACTAAACAACAAATATTTTCTTCATTCCTCTTCACATACTTCTTCAATCTCATTGTATCTCATTTCATTCTGAACCAGTAATCGTATCTTTCTCATCTGTTTCACAATACTCAAACACAGATCATTTTACATAAACGCAGATGCACTTAACTTTACGTCTACATTTCCACGAGTCCTGTGCTCGGCGTCTGTCTCACTACCCCACTCTGACGACAGAACTAAGGCGCTCCTCACAGCCAAGCTACGATGATGAAACAAGCCCATACTCCAGCGACACAGCTACTCTGACCAAAGACTGCGCACGAATAATAAGCAATTCAGAATTGTCGCATGTTTGGGACATCCATAGTACTTACAAATTCCAGAAATGCAAAAATAACAAACCCCCAATAGACCTATGTCAGTATGCCACGGCCTCTCTGGCCACAAGGATGATTTTTGCATGTGGCGAAAATTGTACTGAAAAACTCGTCTGCACAATATGACAAAAAAATAGTAACAACACAGGAATCAGTAAATACAGTAAGATTGTGAATATAAAAAGATTGTGTGATCAAAAGTATCCGGACAGCAGCAAAACATACATTTTCAATATTAGGTGCACTGTGCTGCCACCTACTGCCAGCTACTCCATATCAGCGACCTCAGTAGTCATTAGACATCGTGAGAGAGCAGAATGGAGCGCTCCGGGGAACTCACGGACTTCGAACGTGGCCAGGTGATTGGGTACCACTTGCGCCATACGTCTGTACGCGAGATTTTCACACCCCATACATCCCTAGGTTCACTGTTTCCGATGTGATAGTGAAGTGGAAACGTGAAGAGACACTTACAGCACAAAAGCGTGCAGGCCGACCCCGGCTGTTGACTGACAGAGACCGCCGACAGTTGAACAGCGTCGTAATGTGTAATAGGCAGACATATATCCAGACGATCACACAGAAACTCCAAACTGCGTCAGGATCCACTATGACAGCTAGGCGAGAGGTGAGAAAACTTGGATTTCATGGTCGAGCGGCTCTTCATAAGCCACACATCACGCCGGTAAATACCAAACGACGCTTCTCTTGGTGTAAGAAGCGTAAACACTGGACGATTGAACAGTGGAAAAACACTGTGTGGAGTGACGAATCACGGTACACAGTGTGGCGATCCGATGGCAGGGTGTGGATATGGTGAATGCCCAGTGAATGTCATCTGCCAGCGTGTGTAGTGCCAACAGCAGAATTCGGAGGCGGTGGTGTTATGGTTTGGCTGTGTTCTTCATGGAGGGCGTTTGGATCCCTTGTTGTTTTGCGTGGCACCATCACAGCATGGGCCTACATTGAAGTTTTAAGCAGCTTCTTCCTTCCCACTGCTGAAGAGCAATTCGAGGATCGGGATTGCATCTTTCAACACGATCGATCACCTGTCCATAATGCACGGCCTTTGGTGGAGTGAAAAATGGTTCAAATGGCTCTGAGCACTATGGGACTCAACTGCCGAGGTCATTAGTCCCCTAGAACTTAGAACTAGTTAAACCTAACTAACCTAAGGACATCACAAACATCCATGCCCGAGGCAGGATTCGAACCTGCGACCGTAGCGGTCTTGCGGTTCCAGACTGCAGCGCCTTTAACCGCACGGCCACTTCGGCCGGCTTTGGCGGAGTGATTACACGGCAATAACATACCTGTAATTGACTGGTCTGCACAGAGTCCTGACCTGAATCCTATAGAAAACCTTTGGGATGTTTTGGAATGCCGACTTCGTGCCAGGCTTCATCGATCGACCGATATCGATACCTCTCCTCAGTGCAGTACTCTATGAAGAATGGGCTGCCATTCCCCCTGAAACCTCCCAGCACCTGATTGAACGTATGCCTGATACAGTAGAATCCGTCATCAAGGCTAAGGGTGGGCCAAACCATACTGAATTCCAGAGTTACCGTTGGAGAGCACAACGAACATGTAAGTCATTTTCAGCCTGGTGTCTGGATACTTTTGATCACATCGTGTATGTTTCGCATTTATGCACTGCGAAGAAGTCATGAAAATCTTTTTTATTTTGTAAGTAGTGGTATTCAGTTGCATAATAATTAATTTGCGAAAAACCTTGTACGAGTACATTGCTTGCTCATGTGCACTCCAAGTAAAGTTACAAATGTTGTTTATATTTGCACTCAGGTGCACTCGGAATGGAAGAAGTGTTCACAAGTTACAGAAAATTATTCATTACATTAGCGTGCACCAGGTATGAAGTCATCAGTTGTGGGAAAAACTGACATTCATGGCGTTGTTATTTTTGTCGTTATTTTGCGCAAAAGCTGATAAGATTGACTGTGATTACATTGTCTGTCGTAGCAAGTATGTATCGAAGCCATGTTTCTTCATGTTGTACATTAAGCTGTTGACATGAATGTACACAGTAGACTATCTAGAACACGTTGGAGTGTCTTGTAGCACTTATAACGTTGTAATAACTCATAAAGTGAAGGCGCTGTATCACGATTGTTTGTGAGGCGGCTAAGAGCAGACTCAGTGGATGCAGTAGTTGTCCATAATAAATCCGGTGCATTTCAGGGCCTGACCACTCACAAAAGGTACTGCGAAATCATTTTAACGTAATGTCTGTGAAGTCATCTAAAATCATAATAATCGATGTGGTGAAGAAAACGTTTGTAATACGTTGAACTTCCTCGCAGTGCAGAGAGTAACTGTAAGCGAGTCCATGAATGTGCTGCTTTTACAAAGTTGGCATATTCTGTTACAATTCTGTGAAGTAAAATAAAGACAGTTATCTAAAATTACGTATGGTAAACTCTCAAATTATATGACAAAGACTAGCAAACATTTCTTACGAACATCGAAATTACATTTTAAACAGATATGTCGGTAGTGACATCTCAAAGAAACTAATCTTAATCGAAATCTATTTTATACTGCAAGAGGAAAGAAACATGAAAATCTAATAATCACTACATGTACAACCCATTGTGAAAATATCAATAGACAAACATAGTTATCAGTCTTCTTAAATTTTACATGAGTATGAGTGGACTAATTGTGTTGTTATGCGAGAGTTCAGTCGTAATTTCTGCAGATTGTATTTTTGTGCATATGTGTGTGTGTGTGTGTGTGTGTGTGTGTGTGTGTGTGCGCTCGAGTAAATGCGCATAATGATACAGGAAAAGAAAGAAATGTGCACAATATTCTGCTGCTGCAGAAAAAAAATTATTACATTTGTCTGTCTTCTGTCAGTCACAAAACATAAAGCAAATGCTATGCAAGTTCCAATTTCTCATAATCATCCCAAATGCAAACTTTAAGTAGTGTCAAGAAGAGTACTTAATATCCACGAACAATGCAAACAATTAAGAAATTATGTCTTCCCGATGAAATCGGCCAGCTATAACAGAAAAAGAATTAGAAATGGTATTATCCTGTGAATGAGAAAAAATCCATTAACACAAGAAAAGTCAAAAATTCATCAAAGCAAGTAGACGGCAATAAGCATCTTATATCCTTCACGTTGCTATTCACAGAGAAAAAATGCATATTGTTTAAAAAAAGAGTTTATCTTCCTGTAAATTCATGGACATGTACTATCGTTTTATAACAGCTTATCGCAAAGCATTAGAAATACTACTCATTATAGAAACACATCAAAACACAATCAACAAAACATGCACGAAGGCTAAAATCATCAAATAATCCCCAATAATCTCTGACATCAATTTTCAATACATAATGTCATAAATCATAAATGTCTGCATAACAATAAAAAAAATTCGCTGTCCTCACTTCCTATTATCTCATCATATCCTCATTATAAAAATGTACAAATCATCGCTTCACATAGCACATCTATAATACATTCTAAAGTCGACATATGCGAGACCTACTGCAAAATTTTAACATTCAATTAAGAAACGCTGGTCACAGCTCATTGTTAAGAGTATCTCAGTGCAAGGCGCTGAAATTAAACATATTTTCGGATTATTGACAGTACATGTTATACCTGTGCAAATATATATACACGCTACCTGTTTTATCATTAGTATCTGGATTACACTTTTGTGTACATCTGTACGTGAGCCTTAAAGAGATAAAGCATTATGATGCGAAAAATTCTTTGTTATCGTTTCTCATGTTGCTTTTATCTTCTGTGCTGTCTTTGTCCTTAACCAAAAAAATTATTGCTGTCTTCTTACACATAACCTTTGCTTGCAAAATGATGGGTGGTAAAGATTTGGGTCAGTTATCTTAGAACATGACGTTGTATATGCTCTGTAACAATCATTGAACCTATTACACTGAAGCGCCAAAGAAACTGGTATAGGCATGCATATTCAAATACAAAGATATGTAAACAGACAGAATACAGCGCTGCGGAACGGCAACGCCTATAGAAGACAAGTGTCTGGCACAGTTGTCAGATCGGTTACTGCTGCTACAATGGCAGGTTATCAACAAATAAGTTCAAATGGTTCAAATGGCTCTGAGCACTATGGGACTTAACATCTTTATCATCAGTCCCTTAGAACTTAGAACTACTTAAACCTAACTAACCTAAGGACATCACACAACACCCAGTCATCACGAGGCAGAGAAAATCCCTGACCCCGCTGGGAATCGAACTCGGGAACCCGGGCGTGGGGAGCGAGAACGCTACCGCACAACCAGGAACTGCGGACTCAACAAATAAGTGAGTTTGAACGTGGTATTGTAGTCGGTGCACGAGCGATGGGACACAGCATCTCCAAGGTAGCGATGAAGTGGGGATTTTCCCGTACGACCAGTTCACGAATGTACCGTGAATATCAGGAATCCGTTAAAACACCAAATCTCCGACATCGCTGCGGCCGTAAGAGATCCTGCAAGAACGGGACCAACGACGACTAAAGAGAATCGTTCATCGTGAAAGAAGTACAACCCTTCCGCAAACTCCTACAGATTTCAATGCTGGGTCATCAACAAGTGTCAGCGAGCGAACCATTCAACGAAGCATCATCGATATGCGCTTTCGGAGCCGAAGGCCCACTCATCTACCCTTGATGACTGCACGACACAAATTTTTACGCCATGTCTGGGCCCGTCAACACCGGCGTTGGACTGTTGACGACTGGAAATACATTGCCTTGTCGGACTATCTCGTTTCATAAAATGTATCGAGCGGACGGGCAACCTCAAGAATCCAAGGACCCTGCATGTCAGCAGGGGACTGTTCAAGCTGGTGGATGCTCTGTAATAGAGTGGGGAGAGTGCAGTTGGAGTGATATGGGACCGTTTTACGTCTAGATACGTTTCTCGCAGGCGACAAGCAAGTAAGCATCCTGTCTATTACCTGCATCCCGACGGACTTGGGCAATTCCACCAGGACAATGCGACATCCCACATGTACAAATTTGTTACAGAGTGGATCCAGGAACACTATTCTGAGTTTAAATACTTCCGCTGGCCACCAAACTCCTCAGACATGAGCGTCATTGACCATATCTGTGAAGCTTTCCAACGTGCTGTTTAGAAGAGATCTCCTTCCCCTCGTATTCTTAGCATTTATGGACACCCCTGCAGTATTATGGTGTAAGTTCCTTCCAGCTCTACTTCAGACATTGGTCGAGTTCATGCCAGGTCGTGTTGCGGCAATTTTGCGGGCTCGCGGTGGTCCTACACTACATTAGGCATGTGTACCAGTTGTTTTCGGTGTTTAACGTACATAAAAGTCATGACATAAGAAATGGGTTACACTTATAGTACAATATGAGGCAAAAAAAAAAAAAAAAAAAAAAAAACCACTCAGACACATGAAAATGAAAGAAAATGTGTAGAAAAAGATTAACTTCGAGCTATGGTCAAACCGTATATGTGAAAATGAAATCATGTACTTAGTGTCACAACGTGACTGTTATACAGGGTGAATTTTTCCGCCGTCTACGAACTCTAGGGATTGATCGATGAGAGGATACGGAATAAAAAAGGTCTAATTAACTTTTGTCCGGAAATGGATGATTTTCTTACTGATTTATTCAATCATGCTTTGTTACAGAGACTATGGTCTAATACACACTGTACTATGCAGCCATAATTACCGTATGTGTTGGAAGTGGTTTCCACGTATCTCAGCTCATGCGTGTACGCGCCGCAGCATGATCTGTCTCACACGTTCACTTCGGCCAGGCTGCATCCGAAAAGTGCCAAAGGCAGCATGAATACGCTGTTCCAGCTTCTGCACATCTAGAATGGGCTCTACATACACGATACTTTCGAGATGGCCCCACATAACCAGAAATCGCACGAGTTGAGATCCGGTAAGGGGCAGACCGTGCAACTGGACCACCTCGCCCAATCCGTCGACCAGGGAAGACACGACTGGACGCGTCCGGACGTTGACGGCGAAGTCGGCTGGAGCACCATAACATAGCAGACACACAACCCTTCGAATCAACAATGGCAGGGAAACCAAAGTCACCCGCATGAAATGCGGTTAGTGCCGGCCTGCAATGAAACGTGGAAGGAAGACTGGCCAGAAATTACGGTCGCCAGTTACCCCCGCCCACATATTCTTGATGCTGATGATTCGCTGTCATCGTACCATGTGGGTTCTCCATACTGATGACTATTATGAAATTTGAAGATACCGCTGCACGTAAAAGTGGCCTCATTTGCGAATAGGATGGAAGACACAAATCCCGGAATCGTTGTTGCCAGGTGAAGAAACCAGTGACAAAACTGCTCCCGATGTGGAAAGTCTGTCGCTAATAAGCCCTGCACACGCTGTAAGTGGTAACAGTAGTAACCATTGTCATGGAAATTGTCCCACACGGTCGTCTGGCCTACCCTGTACTGGCGGGCCGACTGCCTGGTACTGACATGGCGGTCGCCTTCCACAGTGTTGAGCATGCTTACCTCCAACTCTGGTGTCCCAACATTTTGGGTACTTGCTTCATGTTTTCCTGCTTCCTGAAATAACACTGACTCAGACAAACGGTGAAACACTGTTGCAACCATTGAATGTTGTGGTTGTTGTCGGTGGGGATAGGTCTCTTGATACAACCTTGCTGCCCGCCTTGCCTTTGACAAATGCCTTGTCATTTGCCTTTCCGTAAGTAAACACCATGTCGGCAGGCTCTCGATTCGAATACAGAACCATTGTGTACAACGCTGTGTCACATATACTACAAGGTGGGTCAGGAAAAGAAGTGAATCGGACACAACATTACCAGTTACTATGGCAGGAGAGGGCGCTAGAACATGACGTATGAGGAACAGTATCACGCTCTAGGAGGAAACCATGCATACTGTAGCTGTGGCTGCATGGTACATCACGCATTAGACAGCAGTCTCTGTAACAAAGTATATTGAATAAATGGTCCCTAGCATGGAAACCATGCGTTCCAGTCCTAAGTTCGTTAGACCTCTTTTGTTCCGTATCCTTTCAGCGATCAGTTCTTAGAGTTTGTACTCGGTGGTAAAATGGCTCTGAGCATTATGGGACTCAACTGCTGAGGTCATTAGTCCCCTAGAACTTAGAACTAGTTAAACCTAACTAACCTAAGGACATCACACACATCCATGCCCGAGGCAGGATTCGAACCTGCGACCGTAGCGGTCTCGCGGTTCCAGACTGCAGCGCCAGAACCGCGCAGCCACTTCGGCCGGCTCGGTGGTAAAAGTCACCTTGTATATCGGTGGGTTGTTGTCATCAATAGGAAAAAAAGGAAATCAAATAATTATTCAATGAACGACTTTATACTGGTGATGTGATGAAGAACACTCGAAGCTTTCGTTCTGAGACTTTCAAGATGTACTACGTTGGGCTGTGGAATTCAGCGGATCCGAAAATGTCCGCTATAAAGTAACGCAAATTTCTGACACTTCTTTACAAGAGAATGGGTGTGCTCGAACTAAAACTTTTTGTCCAACTTATAGTTTCCTAGTGTCACTTACCTTCTTTTGTAGCATTTTCCCCTTTTCAGCTCCTATTTTTATATTATAATTGCGATATCAGTCAGTTCACAGTGACGAAACACTATGACTTGGGGAAGTAACACGGCCTCTTCTTTGTCTGGCCGATTTTTGTTGTGCAAGACCAAATGTGGTGAGTGCAAAGCTGAAATGTAAGAAATGTAGCGGACTTCAACTGATTTTCACCTGCAAACTAGATTCTAAAAAGGAAACACCTAAATGCATCAATTGCAATGGTACTCACCTACTCTCATCAATTCACCCACTGTTGTTAATCACACTGAAATCTCCATAGCTTATCACAATATCTACACATTGCTAATTATTAGTCACTAAAGTGAAGTGGAAATAGGTGATAGTATCTCCAGCGACCACTTTCCCATATTCATAAAGAAACAAAGGCTTATTACCATTGCAAAAAATGACAAACACAATACGAAAACTTACATCGACTACGAAAATCTTAATATAAAAAACTTCAGAACAGAATTTTTAAGCAAAACGTCCAACACGACAACCATTAATACTCCAGAAGACCTTGACAATTATAACCAACTAATAGTCCAAGCGATACAATCTGCAATCACTAACAGTACACCAAAGAAAACCATGATAGAACATAAGGACAGACATCCTCTACATATTCTTAACTTAATCAAAGAAAAAACAAAATTACATAGTCAAATTGAACGCCAACTAATGAAAAAGCTGAAAGGTATGGTATCGTCTTAACAATCAAGTTAGATCAGAGATTCAACAATGCAGAGCAAATGGATGACAACGTGAGTCTGAAGGACTTGACCCATGTAACCCCACTGTCTTTTGGAATAAACTCAAGAGCATCATGAGCATAATAGTTACCAAACAGCCGGCTCTACAGATCGATGGTCACATCACGGGGCACGAACTTCAGTCAGTTCTATACAGAAATACTACACCAGACGATCATCCACTATTGAAAAAAAACATCAATAGGTGAGACAGCCTATGCCAGATTAAGAACATCTACAGACCAAATACATCTACAAGGATTTGGGATGATGTAGCAGTCTAATATAAAAAGAACAACATATTGAGATAAAGTATTTCACCTTCTATAGCAGAAGATTATATTCTCAATATAAACTAGATTTTCAAGCTTTTCGTTTTCTACAGAATTAAACGGAAATTTTCTATATCACCAAAATTCCGAGATCACAAAACAACATTAGCAAGACGACTGAAATAATATGTATATAAGGCGAACAACAGGCAACAAATACCAGCTGGGGTTTTTTCCTCAGTCGCAAGGCAAATGCCGGAATTTGGAATGAAGGAAACTTAATGAACATCTTCCTCTCAACTATCCATCTATATGATATTAAAAATCCTACAAAGTTAAATAATCAGGCAAATTTCCTACATAAATGGTGTCACAACACCACAATCTACAATTACTGGCTGAAAAGGGCTAGGCTCTCCTACAGCCCCATCTCCTTCAGTGATGGAATAAAAAAGATCCAAAAAACAGTTATCATCAGTGTGAAACGTACCGTAGACTGTAGTGATAAAGATGCTTGTGTATTAAGGACATAGTTCACACGTTTGTTGGACTGCACAGGGTATGGTGCGTCTGTTCTGACAATAACGTAGGAGAACTTTCATTTCATAAGCCCAAAATATTTATACTGCCCTGTTTCCGACTGTCCCGTACGAAATTTACAAAACTGCTACAGCGCGAAAACCAGCTATAAATTAATGTGATACTTTGTAGGCTACGAACTTAGATGGCGTTAAGTATATGCAATATGAATTTCCAAAGAGAATTGATTTTATGAAAATTAAATGTTCCAAAAAATATAATACAATTATTGTTAACGTATTATACTGAGTCTGTGAATTACTGGCAAGTAATCTGTGAGGACACAGAAAAAGAAGAAGATACAAGGTTTGGAGGTGACACTCGACGACCCTGAGTAAACCAGACGCAGTACCGTAAACAAGTGACAATATCTGAAGGTCACACAGTAACGGGTTTTATACAGCGTCTTAAATGGCGAGGAAAGGTGTATAGCCCGCCGTTCGTATCTCAAGCTACAGGAGAAATTCTGGTGATAACTTTCATAACACTCATCTTAAATACACGTTAGCAGTTTAGCGGGTCTTACAGCAGACGAATCATTTCACTTCACTGACGATGTATAAAGGCTTAAATAGCGCAGGAAAGAATAAAAAGCAAGAAATTGACCATTTGTTTCGGTGTCTCTCATCTGATCGTATTGCGGGAACTGTATTTACAGCTTTCGGAAGAATTCGAAAGACTACAGTTAACTTTTAGGTTCTGAGTATTTCTTACGTCAGAAACTGAATGCGGATAGTATGGACAGGACAAAAATAACCACTTCTGAAAACAGATGTACACCATTTTTGTTAAACGACAAGAAATAAACCTAAACTAATACAGAAGCGAAGGCTTTGTTACTTCTCACTCACTTAGTAAGGAATTATTATCTTATGAAGAAATTATATTAGTTGCCAAAACATTGTGTTAATGTTCGTGACAACTGTAGAGCAGTGATGCAAAAATACACTGGTGTGGTGAATGTATCTTTCGCGTGATGTGTTACTGCGAAATAACGTAGCTCGATGAAAGTTGGACCATACATAGAAAGAACTGCTACAGTGTAGTACAAAGGTAATTGGGAGAAATACGTAACGACATGAAAAGAAATTGTGCCGTCACCTGGTAATGCGATAGATATTGAATGAAATACATTGTAAAGCGTTGTGCTAAAAAAGAGAGTGTGTGATAGTAATAGTAGCGTCGGAGAACGTCAAAAGTAATGCCAGAGATTATTATAACCCTTCTCTTGTATGTGTTAACTTTCGTTCATTCTGATTCGCGCGCTCGATAGAGAGAGAGAGAGATAGAGAGATAGATAGAGATCGAGCATTTCTGTGCTAGCGTATCTGATGAAGTGATGGAATTAAAGTCTTGTTGAAACTGTACGTATCATTTAAGTGTGTCTGAATAATATACCAACTCTTAATTTCCATTTTTCATGATTTCCTTTAACTTCACTTCCCTCCTGTGATAAGGAACTGAATAATAAGAATTTTTCTAGCTTTGCAAAGCTCTGCCTTAAAGCACTGTTGGTTAGCGGCCATCAGCCCCCTTTACACCCGAACAACGTAGTTTCAAATATTACGGGTTTCACCCGATACACAAAGAAACACTATTTACATTACTTAAGAGAGAAAGCCATAGTCGTTTTCTGTCAAAGTAGGCCATATTGACTGAAATAGTTGTCTTGATGAGAATACGTAATGCTCCGATCTTATTAGTACTGCTACGAAATAAATTTGTAAAATAATATCTGAACGAACCTATATGATGAACTGATGCATTAATGATCCATCTGAAGGCACGAAGTAATATTTTCAATCAATGTCAGCATATGTTCCCTATAAATTTAGTTAGTTACGTAGGTGGGTGGTTCTGGTGGCTTCTGCCGTAGAGCGGAAGTTTACGCCCGGCAAACCATAGTGCTTATTACGCGCTGCCACTAATAGCGTTGAGACACGCGACTTACTTGAAAATAGTGTCGCACACACTGTATTAACAGCTTTAAAGAATTTTCTTTGCCTACGTAACGGATGATTGTTATTCTTGGTTTTTGCTAACTGTCCATTGCTACGAATACTTTTACTCGTAACTAGACGCAACTGATATTACAACGCCAAGCAGAGGCAGCGTGCGTGACATCGAATAACCTTCAAGAATTGGCTATTTGTCGCCGTCAATGAGGAGGAGCGGGAAGCGGCCAGTACAAAATGAAACTATTATTCAAAGACAACAATCGCACCGAAGTCACTGAGATTTATGATCGTCCGCTGGGCATTGTAGAAGGCAGGACATGGTTATTAATAGGGTGTGTGATCAACACGGACGACAGTGCGTACTCTGCAACGTGCTCCCACGCTGGCGACAAGCCTGGTAAGGAGTTATTTTGTGGTAGGGCGTTCCATTGCTCCACGAGCACGACTGACAACTATTGGATGGTTGTTGGTTCTTGCGGACGTGCTGCGGTATTTCTTCCCAACGCATTCGGCACGTGGTCGATTGGATTAAGTTGGCAGGGTGGTCCATTCCCCGAATATCTTCTCGTTCAAAGAGCTTCTCTGCCTGCGCTGTTTGTTGCGGTCACTCATTGTCACCTACAGTCAAGAGCCAAAGAAACTGGTACACGTGCCTAATATCGTGTAGAACTTCCGTGAGGACTAATGTCTGATGCAGTGCAGGAGGGAATTGACAGCATGAATGTTGAAAGGCTGTCCATAAATCGATAAGAGTACGAAGGGGTGGATATCTCTTCTGAATAGCACGTTGCAATGAATCCCAAACATGCTCAGTAATGTTCATGTCTGGGGAGTTTGGTGGGCAGTGGAGGAGTGTTCCTGGAGCTACTCTGTAGCAGTTCTGGACGTATGGGGTGTCGCAATGTACTACTGGATTGACCAAGTCCGCCGGAATTCACGATGGACATGATTGGACGCAAGTTATCAGATAGGATGCGGTCTAAGGCGCTGCAGTCATGTACTGTAGGGCTGGTTCCGGCAGAGGTTCGAGTCCTCCCTCGGACATGGGTGTGTGTGTTTGTCCTTACAAGGGAACCTCCTCATCGCACCTCCCTCGGATTTAGTTATAAGTTGCCACAGTGGATAGACCTTCAAAAACAGAACACAGATCAATCGAGAAAACAGGAAGAAGTTGTGTGGAACTATGAAAAAATAAGCAAAATATACAAACTGAGCAGTCCATGAGCAAGATAGGCAACATAAAGGATACACAGAACTCAGGAGCGCCGTGGTCCCGTGGTTAGCGTGGGCAGCTGCGGAACGAGAGGTCCTTGGTTCAAATCTTCCTTCGAGCGAAAAGCTTAACTTTTTATTTTCAGACAATTATCGAAGTTCAGGCACTCACACATAATCAACTTCGCTCTCCAAAATTCCAGGACATGTTCAGATTTGCTTGAACATATGCAGGATTTGACGGTCTATACAAGGAAAAATTTGAGAACGTTAAAAGCATATGTTTTGACAGAGCACAGGGAAAAGTGTGCGCCTGTGAGACTTTTGGATTCATTTGTTGCAGTTTATGTGAGAAACTCTTATGTTTTCATCACTTTTTTGGGAGTAATTATCACATCCACAAGAAAACCTAAATCGGGCAACGTAGAAGAATTTTCTTACCCATTCGCCAAGTGTACAAGTTAGGTGGGTCGACAACATATTCCTGCCATGTGAAGCACATGCCGTCACCAGTGTCGTATATAATATATCAGACGTGTTTTCCTGTGGAGGAATCGGTTGACCTATGACCTTGCGATCAAATGTTTTCGGTTCCCATTTGAGATGCACGTCATTTCGTCTACTAATCGCACGGTTTTGAGGTGCGGTCGCAAAACACAGGCACTAAACTTATTACAGTGAACAGAGACGTCACCGAACGAATGGACAGATCATAACTTTGCGAACATAAAGAAAAATTTATCGCTCGAGGGGAGACTTGAACCAAGGACCTCTCGTTCCGCAGCTGCTCACTCTAACCACGGGACCACGGCACTCCTGAGCTCAGATTATCCTTGATGTTGCATATCTTCGCGTGGACTACTCAGTTTGTATATTTTACTTATTTTTTTAAAGTTCCACACAACTTCTTCCTGTTTTCTCGATTGATCTGTCTTCAGTCTTTCAAGGCCTATCCACTGTGCCAACTTATAACTAATTCTGAGGGGGGTGCGATGGGGAGGTTCCCTTGTTAGGATAATTTAGGTTAAGTAGTGTGTAAGCTTAGGGACTGATGACCTTAGCAGTTAAGTCCCATACGATTTCACACACATTTGAACATTTTTTTCAGACATGATGTTTACGTGCGTGTCACCTGGCAGAGTCATATCAAGGCGTGTCAGCGGTCAAATATCACTCAAACTGCACGCGCTCCACACCGTTACCGAGCCACCAACAGTTTGAACAGTCCCCTGCTGATATGCACAGTCCATAGTTCATGTGGTTGTCTCCATAACTGAACACGTTCATCCGCTCGATACAATCAGAAACGAGAATCGTCCGACCACGCAACATGTTTCCAGTCATCAACAGTCCAATGTCCGTCTTCAAGGGCCCAGGCGAGGCGTAAAGCTGGCCGTTGTGGCCGAGCGGTTCTAGGCGCTTCAGTCGGGAACCGCGCTGCTGCTATGATCGCACGTTCGAATCCTGCCTCGGGCATGGAGGTGTGTGATGTCCTTAGGTTAGTTAGGCTTAAGTAGTTCTAAATCTAAGGGTCTGATGACCTCAAATGTTAAGTCCCATAGTGCTTAGAGCCATTTGAACCATGTTTCAGGCGTAAAGCTTAGTATTGTGCAGTCATCTAGGGTACGTGAGTGGGCCTTCAGCTCCGAAAGGCCATATCGCTGATGTTTCGTCGAGTGATACGAATGCTGACACTTGTTGATGGCCCAGCATTGAAATCTGCAGCAATATGCGGAAGGGTTGCACTTCTGTCTCATTGGGCGATTCTCTTCAGTCGTCATTGGTCCCGTTCTTGCAGGATCTTTTCCCGGCAGCAGTGATGTCGGGGATTTCATGTTTTACCGAATTCCTGATATTGACGGCACACTCGTGAAATCGTCGTTCGGGAGAATTACCTCGGAGATGCTGTGTCCTATCGCTTGTGCGCCAACTATAACACCACGTTCAGACTCACTTAAATTTTGATAACTTGCTATTGTAGCAGTAGTAACCGGCTAATAACTGCGCCAGACACTCGTTCTCTTATATAGGCACTGCCGACCGCAGTGCCGTATTCTGCTTGTTTACATATCCCTGTATTTGAATACGCATGCCTATGCCAGAGTCTTTGGCGCTTCACTGTATGAAAATGAAGTCAGAGCCGATTAGTCAGAGCCGATTGCGCCCCTGAAATACGGGCATATGGAAGGAGACATTGTCAGAATAACGTTGACCGGTGACTGTACCTTGTTCACATATTTGCGATAGTGGCAACGGTATAGGGAGTGGACCAACGAGTAGGTAAGTGGGTGCTCTTCTCGGATGAGAGCAGATTCAGTCTGCGTGGTGATTCTGGACGTACCTTCATATGCCGAGGGATGGGAAAACGGGTGCACAGAGGTGCATTTTGGAACACGATCGTTTTTGTAGTCCAGGTGTTACGGGGTGGGGAGGCATTATGTAGTTTGTGTGTACTTCCCTCCAAGCCTCTGAAAACGCTACTCTCACAGCTCACCGTTTTTTGACTCTATACTCCTTGTGATTTGTGTCTATTCAGTGGTGTATTTGGCTCTGAGTTCATTTTATGGATGAGAATGCGCCATTGCATCAAACAGCCCAGATGGAGGAGCGCTTACAATTAGATATTCGGGGCGATTGGACTGACTTACCCGTTCCCCCTACTTAAGTCCAATCGAATTCGCGTGGGATATATTGGATAGACGTATTCCAGAACATTCGCGTTCACCAAGGATCATCAAGTAGATTTTAACCACGATGGTGGAGGAACGGATCGCCCTGCCACAAGGACTCCTTACAAACCTTGTGGAAGCAAGTTGGAGAGCATGCAGTGCCATCCTTGGTTATCACACACCCTGTTAAGAAGCATGTCCCACCTTTTGCAATTTCCAGAAGGCCATAATAAATCGCGGTGACTTCACTGTTATTATTCCCTTTGAATGAATGTGTAATTTCTGTCTGTATCATTCCTTATTAATTTCAGTTACTTTCTGTACTGTAGTAGTTCTTTCTACAGAAGATCCAAGTTCTATCAAGCTATGCTACTCGGCAGTGAAGTATCACGCAAAAGTTAACTGATGAGATGAGGTATTATGGAGTCAAATGCGTATTTGGAAGATCTTTGGCCAGACGATAAGGAATCAAATAAATATTTCTTTGTTACGTTTGTATTATTGATGTTTTTGAGTAGTTCTGTATTTCAGTAATTCCATCATTCTAAGAAAATGTACAACAATTTTAATGATAGGGAAACAAAATATAAAATTTTGCATTTGATGGGTTCTTAGTTATGGAATTAATACGGTACGTGTGTCATACTGTGTCACACCTCACCCCGCCTGGCTCATTTTGGTTTTCGTTTTCTCGGCGGCTGCTGTGGCCGAGCGGTTGTAGGTGATTGAGTCCGGACCCGCACTGCTGCTACGGTCGCAGGTTCGAATTCTGCCTCGGGCATGGATGTGTGTGATGTCCTTAGGTTAGTTAGGTTTACGTAGTTCTAAGGCTAGGCGACTGATGACCTCAGATAAGTCGCATAGTGCTCGGAGCCATTTGAACCATTTTTCTTTTTCTCATGAAAGATGCATAACTCATTCCATCAATGTTTTTGGGTATATAGATGCACAATTTTGACCGACACATAACGGCTGAGACGTATAGATATCGACGTCAGCCGAATTAGGTATTACATGCATGCAAAAACTGTACCGCTTGTAGCACGAGGGTTGTCCAGAAAGTAAGTTCGATCGGTCGCGAAATGTAAACCACAGTGAAAATCAGAAACGGTTTATTTGGAACAATTAGGTACACCTTTCACCTACTTCACTACATAGTCGCCGCTTCAACTTCGAGTGTTGTCGTAGTGTTGTATCAACTTTCCAATATTCTCGTGTAAGGTGTCAGGCAAATCCAACACCTTCCATGAAAACATTGACATGATAAGCAAATCCAGTAGTATGTCACATAGCTCCGAATAAATCGTTACATTAAATTAACCAAAGTAATACGAGTAACGAGTGAGCAAATGGAATACCACAGACTAACACAAGAATGCCTAAATGCATGTCCTACCTTCCCACCATGAGACAGACGCAGTTCCGAGGGGAGAAACGAGAACAGAAGCCGAGAGCAGAACCGTGTTAAGTTAGAAGGCCCTACGATAAGGGACCAGCTAACCGTTAGGACCACCCCTCAGCCCATGTTAAAAGCTAGAGCCTTAGCGTGAGACTTTTTCGCGTCACTTTTTCGCGTCTCTGTTACATTGCAAACTTTAAAAACTTTGTCCCACCACGAAAAGTATAACGTTTCTCATTGGATATATAGAATTTTTGTAGGCGGAGCTTAAGGTTAACATTGAGACCCTGATTGGTCAGATGAAAACACAGCCAAATAGTTTTTTTAAACCAACTTCGGTAAATTGTAGTAAGGAGAAGTTAGGAGGAGAGTTGCTTCCGAGACGGCGAGGTGAGCGGAGCTGCGCCGTCCGCTGCCCCCTGACGAACACCGACAAGGTAATGAACGCACGCGATGCCGCATTTTTGAGCGCATAAGGCTTCACTCAGAACTGCAGAAGTCTCATCTGTTACATCCCCTTTTCACGTAATACAAGTGTCGATCGTCAATTAAAGCTCATAGTGTTCACATTTGCCACTTGAAGTAAAAATCTGAAACGCGATGATTTTTCTGTTATATGGTTATTGAGAAGCCACATCAGCCACTGTAATTTACGACAAGTTAGATAAGTAATTAAAGATAATTGAGGGTCACTGTAGACCATTTTGATAGTTTTATCTCTTGTGAAACTTAATTTAAACCTAGATTATAGATGTGTTATGGCATAGGTCATCCTTCGATCCATTGTAGAACTTGGAAACCCACTCAGGGAATATTCGTTCACATTTTTGTTGAACGCAGTTGGTTTTTACCATCCTGTATTAAAACATTTCCTTTTATCAATAGTGCAATTTATAAACAATGTTTTGTGAGTAGAATAAAATTTCCAATGGTAAACTTAACTGCTTTTTCGACGTTATTTTACCAGCTAACTAAAAATAGGAAAGCCTTGAACCCCTTCTACTAAATTTAGTTAGTATTAAGATTCTTTTACAGGGAGTGCAGTGGAGTTGACGCTGAAATCATTAAGTATTTGGTTGTATCATCGCTAGTCTCACTGAACTCTTCTAAATTCTACATGTCATGTGTGGTCTGGCGTCTCCTTACCAGCAACAGGTCCCAGGGTCAAACTAGTCAATTCCCTAAAAAACACGCTCAGAGCGTCGTTGCGCGAAAGTGGTAGGGAGATACGATATAGAACAAACAGACACCACGCAGAATGTTAGACTCGTCATAGAAAGTAGCCGCCTGTGCTTTCAGCCGTTTATCTGCACTGGTCTGCAGCTCGTTGTCTGTGGAAAAATTTTGTCATCATAGCCAGCGGTTCTTGTGAGCAGAGAAGAGATTCAGGGGGCGCCAATTGCGGACTGTATTGTAGGGATGAAACATTTATCATCGGAAACGCTGCAGGAGCGTCTTCATAGCCCCTGCAGTATGCAACTCAGAATTGGCATGAAGAAGGAACTGCTCGATAGTTGTGTTACGTGGGCTGCATGAGACAGGCGATATCTCTAACCAGGCCTTCATACTTGGCGGGAAACGCTATTCCCTACGCATTTTTACGTGCTCACTGTTCACTCAAAACTGAAAAGAGCGATGCGACACGATCGACGGACATACTAGAGTCACTGCCCAACACACCGGATTTTCCCAGTGGTTTTCCATATCGCGACCGATCGGAACTTACTTTCTGGACAAACCTCATATCCATTTTCCGAAAAAGGAGTTGGTGGAAGAGTTTCAGTATTGAATAACGGAGTGGCATACCCTGCCAGTACACTTCACACACCGATTTCGGTTATACTAACACATATTAACACATGGAAGTTATGCTTGTCAGTAATGTTTCCCCTCTGCTAGGGAAGGCGATTTCAAGAGGAGTAACAGCAAGGTGCCACAGCCCTCCTGGTAATCATTATGCTGTGCTTTCTAAATATTTCTTATATGGTTGCAGTAGTCTGGGAGCACAGCGAAGGCATCGGATACATAAAATACCATGTGCAAACATTGCTGTACAGCTTTCAGAAACTGAAAGAGTATCTTTTTGGTAACAGTTGGGTTGTTTTTGGAGGAGGAGACCAGATAGCGAGATCATCGAGCTCATCGGATTAGGAAAGGAAGTCTGCCGTGCCCTTTCGAAGGAATCATTCCGGAATTTGCCTGGAGCGATTTAGGGAAATCACGGAAGACCTAAATCAGGGTGGCCGGAGACGGAATTGAACCGTCGTCCTCCCGAATGCGATTTTTGGTAACAGTATAAGGTGTTTGTAAAAATAGCTTTTCAACGAATATTTGGTCGACTAGAACACAAAGTTCTCCCGTACGTAAAGGCTATTGTGTTCTTGTCGACCAAATAATAAACTCTACAATTCGGGACAATCCGCCTCCGCAGCCGAGTGGTCATTGTAGATGGAGGACACGGATTCAGTTCCAACTAATGACAGGATTTTCTTTTCATTGTAGAAGTTCACATCGACAGTTAGCTGGACTTGCTTCTTGACAGAAATTATCGTACACTTTGTTGTGAGAAATGTTTTACGTACCATGGTGGGCTTAAAAGAGCAAATTACTTTTGTTCATTTATGGTATAACTTTCCTCCAGTTTACGCCAGCTAAATTTGATAATGGCCACTGACCGAAAATAATGGCGAATTATGCAAAATAAATGACAGCTGAAGTTTTCACTACGAATTTGAACAATTTTTGGCCACTGAATAGTAGCACCTGCAATCTTATGTAAATCATATCCTGCAGTTAAAAAGTTTTAGGAACTGTGGATAAAACTAGTATTCAAACGGGTAAACGAATATAAGAAGAAATTTCAGATTAACAGTGAAAGATGCCAAATAGCGGAATACCACTGGAGGCTGTGAAATGTATCCGAAGGACAGAGAGGACTGGGGGGCAGCATTTGCAACGGTGGACAGCCTCTGGGACCGGATGAGGCGACGCGACCTTCAGCCCAGAGAGAATATGCTGCTGAGTTGACATTTGTCTGCCGCAAGGTTCCAGAGGCCACTCGAAGCTTAGACATGCATATGGGCGAAAAGTAATGAACCTAAGGTTATCGATGAAAGCCTTTTGGTGACACTTACGTAAACCGTTAACTTTGTCCCACTTTGGTTCACCGCTCTGCAGCTTCATTTAAGTCAAAATCAGCGCTCCATAAACTACATTGCAGTTGGTGCTGGTGAGTACCTCAGGCACCGCCGACATATCGCTCTCTTTCCTTTTCTGTCACAAACGACGCGGCAGAAGAACGACTGCTGGTAGCCAAAGTTTCTCAGAATTTGCCGCCATTTTGCGAGATGTGGGGAGAGGGAAGAAGTATGTAGCTTCAGTCTTCCTCAAACGCGCGTTCTCGACATTCTACATCTACATCGATATTCCGCAAATTACACTTAAGTGCCTGGCGGAGGGTTCATCGAACCACCTTCAAAAATATTTAAATGTGTGTGAATTGCTACGGGACCAAACTGCTGAGGTCATCGGTCCCTAGACTTACACACTACTTAAACTAACTTATGCTAAGAGCAACGCACACACCCATGCCCGAGGGACGACTCGAATCTCAGGCGGGAGCGGCCGCGCAGTCCGTGACATGGCGCCTGTGACCGCGCGGCCACTCCGCGCGGAGAACCACCTTCACAATAATTCTCTATTATTCCAATCTCTAACAGCGCGCGGAAAAAGCATTTCCGTGTGAGTTCGGATTTCCGTTATTTTATTATGATGATCGCTTCTCCCTATGTAGGTCGGCAATCAATTTTCGAATTCTCAGAAGAAAGTTAGTGATTGAAATTTCGTGAGAAGATACCTACCCAACGAAAAACGCCTTTGTTTTAATCATGTCCACCCCAAATTCTGTATCATGTCAGTGACACTCTCTCCCGTATTTCGCGATAACACAAAACGTGCTGCCCTTCTTTGAACTTTCTCGATGTACTCCGTCAATCCCGTCCGGTAAGGATTGCAGACAGCGCAGCAGTACGCTAGAAGAGAACGGACAACCGTATTGTAGACAGCCTTATTAGCAGACCTGTTACATTTTCTAAGTGTACTGCCAATAAAACGCAGTCTTTGGTTAGCCTTCCCCACAGCATTTTGTAAGTGTTCTTTCCAACTTAAGTTGTTCTTAATTTAATTCCTACGTATTTAGTTGAATTTATGGCCTTTGGATCAGACCGATTTATCGTGTAAACGGAGTTTAACGGATTTCTTTTAGCACTCATCTGGATGATCTCACCCCTTTCATTATTTAGGGTCAACTGCCAATTTTTACACCAAACAGATATCGTTTCTAAATCGTTTTGCGATTTGTTTTGATCTTCTCATGACTTTACTAGACGATAAACGACAGTATCATCTTTAGTCAACCTATGACTGCTGCTCAGATTAGATTAGATTAGATTAGATTAGTACTTGTTCCATAGATCATGAATACGACACTTCGTAATGATGTGGAACGTGTCAGGTTAATAAAAGGTGTCTATACAAGATATTACATTACACAAAATATTACATGACACTTAATATTCTTTTTTTGGTGGGGATTGGGGAAAATTACCCACTTACTGTATCTAAAAACTCATCTAATTAGTAGAAGAAGTTGCCATTCAGAAATTCGTTTAATTTCCTTTTAAATGCTATATGCTATTAGGTAAGTGAGCAAAGACTTTTGTGGCAGCATAATTTACCCCCTACTGAGCCAAAGTTAGATTTAACCTTGAGAAGTGTAGATCATCCCTTTTCCTAGTGTTGTAGCCATGTACACTGCTATTACTTTTGAATTCGTTTGGATTGTTTATAACAAATTTCATAATTGAATGTATACAGGGTGAAAAGTATTTAAACCGACAAACTGGGAGGTTGTAGGGGACATAGAAACAAATATTTTTCCCTAATGTCACTTTTTCTTATGAGGATTATTTAAACCGGTGGAGTCCGTATTACGCTCTTCAGATGTTAGAGGCCATATTACGATCTTCCGTTGCTAGAAGGCGTATTACGCTCTTCAGTTGTAGGCAACTGCTGTCCACCAGTGTAGTTGTGCGTCGAATCTGTTAACTAACGGAGCGATACACCTGGAGTGAGTACACTGATATGGTTGGTGCTTACTACTTAGCGCACCATAACGGACGAGCTGCACAGCGGATTTATCAACAACAATATCCTAATCGCCGTATCCCACATCATATGACCTTTGCTGCTGTGTATCAACGTCTGCGTGAGACCGGGTCATTTAGCAGATTACCTGGACAGAAACGCCGTCGCACGGTAAGAACGCTGCAATTAGAGGAAGCTGTCTTGCAGCATGTGGAGCGGGATTCTTCAATCAGCACTCGTGCAATTGCACGTAACATGGGGACGAATCAGACGAATGTAAGAACAGTCCTTCCAGAGCAATTGTTACGTCCATTTCACTTACAGCGTGACCACAACCTGGAACCAGTTGATTATCCACCCAGAGCACAGTTTTCGCAGTGGTATCTGGAACAGTGTGAAATGCATCCTTCATTTCCATCCTCTGTGTTGTTCACCGATGAAACAACATTCGGGCGTGATGGAGTCTTCAACATGCACAATTCGCATGTTTGGAGTGAGGATAACCCATATGCTCATCAAGTGCGGTTCTTCGTTAATGCGTGGGTCGGTGTTGTTGGGGACTGTTTAATTGGGCCGTATCTGCTTTCTAGGCCATTAAATGGCAGGCACTATTACAATTTTCTCGCCAGAGCATTGTTAGAATTGCTGGAAGACGTCCCACTCCCTACAAGACAACGAATGTGGTTCCAACATGACGGCACATTTCAGTCGTCGTGTGCGTCGATTCCTGGGCCGACGGTTCCCAGAAACGTGGATTGGCAGAGGTGGTCCTGTACCATGGCCTGCTCGATCCACAGATATGTCCCCTCTGGACATTTTCTATGTGGGGAGAGATGCGCAACCTTGTTTACGCGACTCCTGTTGCATCAGAATAGGATCTGGTTGCCCGGATAGTAGCAGCAGCAGGAACAATTCAAGATACTCCTGGGGTTTTTGCCCGTGTCAGACAGAACATGATCTGACGGCGTAACCTTTGTTTACGTGTCAATGGAGTCATTTTTGAAAATCTACTATGACTGAAATTGGGTTGTGTTAATGTGTTGTTTCTTAGTCACAAAAAATGGAAAAGTGTTTGGTGGTTCAATTAATTTGCCGCCAGAGAAATCTTCCTCTACCGGTTTAAATACTCCTCATAGGAAAGAATGACATTAGGGAAAAATATATGTGTTGATGTCCCCTACAACCTCTCAGAGTTTGTCGGTTTAAATACTTTTCACCCTGTATATTGTGAAGTCCCTAGCTCTTTAAATAAGTGTCTGGATAATGATCTTGGATGAGCTACAGCAATTATTCTGATTACACACTTTTGTGCAATGAACACTCTTTTACTCAGTGATGAGTTACCCCAGGATATGATGCCATACGAAAGCAGGTAATGAAAATAGGCGTGGTAAGCTAATTTACTGAGATGTATATCGCTAAAATTTGCAATGACCCTAATAGCATAAGTAGCTGAACTCTAACGTTTCAGCAGATCTTCAGTGTGTTTTTTTCAGTTCAACCCCTCATCAATGCATACACCTAGAAATTTTGAATATTCTACCTTAGCTACCGATTTCTGATCGAAGTCTATATTTATTAAAGGTGGCATTCCATTTACTGTGTGGAACTGTATATACTCTGTTTTGCCAAAGTTTAATGAGAGCCCATTTGTAGAGAATCACTTAATGATTTCCTGGAAAACATCGTTTACAATTTCATCAGTTAATTCTTGTTGTTGGGTGTGATAGCTGTACTTGTATCATCGGCAAAAAGTACCAGCTTTGCATCTTCGTGAATATAGAATTGAAAGTCATTAATATATATTAAGAACAGCTGAGGACCCAAGACCAAACGTTGCAGCACCCCATTCTTGATTGTTCCCCAGTTTGAGAAATCAACAGTTTTTTGCATATTATGTGAACTGCTTATTTCAACTTTCTGCACTCTTCCAGTTAGGTATGATTTAAACCATTTGAGCACTGTCCCATTCAAACCGTAGTACTTGAGCTTATCTAGAAGTATTCCATGATTTACACAGTCAAAAGCCTTCGAGAGATCACAAAGAATCCCAATGGGTGACTTCCGGTTACTCAGAGCATTTAATATTTCAATAGTGAAAGTATATATAGCATTTTCCGTTGAAAAACCTTTCTGGAAACCAAACTGACATTTTGTTAAAACTTTATTTTTACAAAGGTGTGAAGCTACTGTACAACACATTTCTTTTTCTAGAATATTGGATAAGGCAGTCTGTAGAGAGACTGGGTGGTAGTTGTTGACATCAGACGTATCCCCTTTTTTATGCAGCGGTTTAACAATGGCATACTTCAGTCTATCTGGGAAAATACCCTGCTTCAGAGAGCTATTACATATGTGGCTAAGAATCCCACTTATCTTTTGGGAACAAGTTTTTATTATCCTGATGGAAATGCCATCAATTCCATGTGAGTTTTTATTCTTGAGAGAGTTTATTATCTTCCTAATTTCAGAAGGAGAGGTGGGTGGGGGGTGGCAATTTCAATTGTATCAAATTGTGTGGGTAAGGCCTCTGCCATTAACTTCCTTGCTTCTTCTACTGAACATTTATATCCTATTTTTTCTACAACATTTAAAAAATGATTGTTCAAAAAGTTTTCGACCTCCAGCTTGTTGTTTGACAAGTTTCCATTCGCTTTGATGGTAATGCCGTCATCCTGTACTCTTGGTTGCCCTGTATCCCTTGTAATAATATTCCAAATTGTTTTGATTTTGTTATCAGAGGTATTAATCTCAGTCATGATGCACATGCTTCTGGACTTTTAAATAACCTTTCTTAATGTAGCACAGTAGTTTTTATAATATTTGGCTGTTTCTGAGTCATTATTCTTTCTTGTTGTTAGATACAGTTCCCTTTTGTGGTTACAAGATATTTTTATTCCTTTAGTAAGCCAAGGTTTTTTGCATGGTTTCTTATAAGTAGATTTAACTACTTTCTTGGGAAAACAGTGTTCAAATTCTCTTACAAGTGTATCATGAAATAAGTTATATTTCAAATTAGCATCAGGGTCCTTGTACACCTCATCCCAGTCTAACTGCTGAAGATTTTCCCTGAAATTTCTAATTGTTGAGTCATTAATTGAATGCACAACTTTGGAGGGTAGTTTTGAATTACTGAATGGAGCTATGTCATATACTGTAACTAGCTGAGCACCATGATCAGAAAGGCCATTTTCAACGGGACAAGAATTTATGTTTTTAAACTTATCTTGGCCTATAAAAGTGTTATCTATCAATGTGCTGCTGTCCTTTACTACCTGAGTAGGAAAATTAATGACAGATGTCAATTTGAAAGAACCGAGCAAGACTTCCAGGTCATTAATCCCATTACACACTTTCAGTGAATCAACATTGAAGTCCCCAGAATAATAATTTGCTTTCCTCTATGTGACAGATAGCACAACAAGGCATCCAAGTTTTCCAGGAATAAATGAAAGTTTCCTGAAGAGGACCTATATACTGTTACAATTATAAAAGAGCCCTCCTTCAGTTTTAGTTGACAGGCACATACTTCTATATGTTGCTCTAGACAAAACTTCTTTGTATCTAAGCTTTTTACATAGTGATATCTTTTGTCATATATGGCAACTCCTCCTCTCTCCTTATTCTCTCTAGTCATATGTGCAGCTAGTTTATAACCACTGATATTTGCTTTTTCCATATCAGACACAATGTGATGGTCAGACAGGCATAGTACATCTATTACATTATCAGATTCAGTGTCATCTAAACAAACCAGGAGCTCATCTAATTCTTCAATCCCGAAATATTTTGGTGAAAAATAGTAACATTATTTTTTACTTTACTTTTGTGTGAATCTCCTTTTTTTTTAATCCACAATATTTTGGTTAAATATGGTAACATTATTATTTACTGCACTGTTGTGATAATCTTGTGAGTTTTGGACCTCTTTAGCACCTGCCTGGCTGAACTTCTCATTGGACACTGACATTAGTCCAAAAAAGAGGTACATCCATGTGTACGGGTGTTCCCCCTTATGAATTTCGCTAACAACCCTGCCAGTATACCCTTCCCTTTCCTATTGAGGTGTAGGCCATGCCTTGTGAAATCCCCTTATCAATAGCCTCGACAGGAACCAATTCAATGTCTGACAGAGTGGCCGCCCTATGCAACTGATCCGACTCCATAATTACCCTCCTGACAGAGCGGTTCAACTGAGGATGATCATGCCGCACGAAAGCAGCACCAGCCCAACATTGCTATGGGTAGTTGCAGAGGGTATTTTCACCAGGTCACACTCAATACTGTAGCCCTGATCCCTACCAGTACTGTTTCCCAATCCACCCACTATCATCACATGATCCTGCTTTGAGAAACCCTTGCACAAGGAACCTATATCCTCTACCACCTGGCTAAGACATGCACTTGGCTGGTACCTGTCACCTAATTTTTCCTGCAAAATCTTGCCCTCACCTCTTCCACGGCTGCTACCTAGCAACAGAACTTTCCTCAGATTGTCTCCTAAATCGTTTATATAGATAAGGAACAGCAGAGGGCTTATGACACTACCTTGGGGAACGCCAGAAATCACTTCTATTTTACTCTATGGCTTTTCGTCTATTACTACGGACTGTGACCTCTCTGACAGGAAATTACGAATCCAGTCACGTAACTGAGACGATATTCCATAAGCTCGTAGTTTCGCTACAAGCCGCTTCTGTGGTACTGTGTCAAAAGCCTTTTGGAAACATAGAAATATGGAATCAATTTTAAAACTTTATCAATAGCACTCAACACTTCGTGTGTGAAAGAGCTGGTTTAAGCTGCTTTACTACTCCGATGATATACGCTTCTAAGTTACTAATGTTGGCAGCTGTTCTTGATTTCAATTCTGGAATATTTACTCCTTCTTTCGTGAAGGAACTTCGGAAGGCTGTGTTTAGTAACTCTGCTTTGGTAGCATTTCCGTCGATAGCATTTCCAATGCTATCGCGTGGAGAAGGTATTGTTTGTGTCTTGCCGCTAGCATACTTTACATACTACCAAAATCTCTTCGGATTTTCTGGGAGACAAGATTTCGTTATGGAAGCTATTATAAGCATCTCGCATGCAACAGCTCTTCGTGGCTATGCCTGGCCACCAAGAGCTTTGCATAGCGATTTGATTCACGGATCCAGTTATATGGATCCTTTCGCGCATAGCGATTTTACGACAATGACGTGTGGGCCCTGAAGATGGCATCAATGTAATGCCGAAAGTGGTAGCATATAAGAAGTTCATAAAATAAATTTCTACAATACATACGACTGTTGGTAAATTATTGCATCAAGAAAGGTGACATTCTCCGCTGAATCGCGTTTTATGCTCCATCGGGCAGATGGACGTTGATGTGTACGGAGTGAAACATCTGAAACTAAGCGTGCAACAATCGTCGGAAGAGTGCAGCCCGGGGCAAGGAGCATTATCGTCTGGGGAACGTTTTCGTGGCATTCCCTGGGTGTCCCGTCGTTCTGAAAGGCGCAGTGCTTCAGCCTAAGTATGCATTTATCTTTGCGGACCATATCCATTCCTACTTGCAGATTTCTTTTTCCTCGACACGAAGACATCTACCCGCACGACCTTGCAATGTCACACAGCTCGCATTGTACGTGCGTGGATTGAAGAGCACCAAGATGAGTTTGCCGTACTCCCCTGACCTCCAATCACCCCAGATTTAAACACAATCAAGAACCTGTGGAAATCCTGGTCCGGCCTGTGCCCGCCAGCCGAGAGACGTAGCAACTACCCACGGTACTGGAGTAAGCGTGGCTCCACATCCCTGCCGATACGTTACAGAATGCCAGGGGACTCTCCTCCTGTACGTCTCGTGTTGTTCCGCACTGCAGAAGGTCGATAATCAGACTTTTGACAGATGGTCACATTAGCGTCACTGGACGTTGCACTACGTCACGGACCCAAGAATAATCACACAAACCACTCAACGTGAATTTCTATTAATCCTGTCAACTACCTTCCTCTCCTCGCTCCTAAATAAAACAAGTGATTCTTTCTGTATCGGCAAGTGTCTACGCACCACAGCTATCTTTTCTAACATGAAGAAAATTAACGATCCTTGACGCAGTGTTCTTATAATTTACGAAATAAAGTGGCTTGTTCCGCGAGCCTTTAAAATCTGGTAGTATGACGACGTATTCTGACGTGTTTCTGGTTAAAACACTTTAACACTCAAATTAAAGTTGCGGTAGTATGTAAAATAAAGCGAAGTTGTGGCAATTCTTAATTTAAAAAGGACCTAACCGTGTTCCGAAATGGCAGATTAAATACAGTTGGTGGTGGAGTGTTTATTGGTGCCAGAAGTAGTTTACCTTGTAACGTATGAGTGCATCCCTGGACCCCATGACATAAATGATACAGTTGCCTAATTGTTCACAGAAAATTTGAGTTTTATTTCAGGTAATTATAGTTGGTGGTAACTTCAATCTATCCACGGTATGCTGGCGAAAATACATGTTTCACGTCGGGTGTCATCTGAAATCGTACAGAATGCTTTCTCAGAAAATTAACAATTAGTTCAGGAGACCACTCGATGTGTAAATGCCGGCCGCAGTGGCCGTGCGGTTCTAGGCGCTCCAGTCCGGAGCCGCGCTGCTGCTACGGTCGCAGGTTCGAATCCTGCCTCGGGCATGGGTGTGTGTGATGTCCTTAGGTTAGTTAGGTTTAAGTAGTTCTAAGTTCTAGGGGACTAATGACCACAGCAGTTGAGTCCCATAGTGCTCAGAGCCATTTGAACCATTTTTGATGTGTAAATGGTTACGAAAACATATTTGATCTCTTACCAACAAATAATCCTTAACAAATAGGGAGCATCATAACAAATACAAGGATTAGTGAACACAAGGTTGTTGTAGCGAGACTGAATATTCTAACGTCCACGCTCACCAAAAATAAAGGAAAAATACATTTAGAAAAGCGGATAAAAATTTGCTTAACACCTTCCTAAGGGACAGTGTCCACTCCATCCAATTTCAATATGTAAGCGTAGACCGGATGTGGTTTAAATTTAAAAAAATAGTATCGAAAAACATTGAGAGATGTATACCAAATAAATTAAAAAGGCATGGTACTGCTCCCCCCTGATACAAAAAACAGGTCATAACACTGATGCATAAGCATCCAAAAAAGCATGCCAAATTTAAAAGAACACAAATTCCCCAAGATTGGCGAAGTTTTTCAGAATCTCGAAATTTAGCACGAACTTCAATGTGAGATACTTTTAATAATTTACACAATGAAACTCTCTTTCGAAATCCGACGGAAAACCTAAAGAGATTCTGGTCGTAGTGGGAAGACGCAGTCAATTCTTTCACTCCACGATAACAATGCTGATGCTGTTGATGAAAGTGCCACTAAAGCAGCGTTACTAAACAAGATTTTCCGAAATTTCTTTACAAAAGAGGACAAAATTAACTTAGAAGTAGATATCCTCGGAGAAACGAAACAGTTTAAAATAACAAAGGGAAGGCTTCCGGGTCCAGATTGCATACCAGTCAGGCTCCTTTCAGAGTACGCTGATATAACAGCTCCATACTTAGCAATCATATACAACCGCTCACTCGGAAATTTGCACAAGTCTCACCAATACTCAAGAAAGGAAACAGAAGTAATCCCACGACCTACAGACCTGTATCACTAACGCTGATTTCCAGTAGATTTATACCGTGTTCGAACACTGTCAAATACCACGAAGAAAAC
Organism: Schistocerca serialis cubense; assembly: GCF_023864345.2. Lineage (NCBI taxonomy): Eukaryota > Metazoa > Arthropoda > Insecta > Orthoptera > Acrididae > Schistocerca > Schistocerca serialis. Next base: position 555,756,490 of record NC_064642.1, on the reverse strand, counting down.
AATTTATCAAAAAATAGCGAAAACGGATTCAGTAAATATAATTTTGTGTAACACAACTAGCTTTTCATTCTCACGTAGTAATTAGTACTATCAACAGGGGACGTCAAATTGATTCCATATTTTTGATTTCCAGAAGGCTTTGGACAGCGTTCGTCACAAGCGACTTCTGTTCAGATTTACGTGCCTAAGGAGTATCGCCTCAGTTGTGGGACTGGCTTCATGATCTCCTGTCGAAAAGGTGGCAGTTAGTAATAACTAACAGAAAGTCATCGAGTAAAACACAAATAAATCTGGAGTTCGCCAAGGAAGTGTTATAGGCCCTGTGCCGTTCCTAGTCTATATAAACGATTTAGGACACAATCTGAGCAGCTGTTAGATTGTTTGCAGATGATGGCGTCATTTACCGTCTCATAAAGTTATGAGAAGATCAAAAGTAATTGCAAAATGATTTATACAAAATATCTGTACGGTTCCAAAAGTGGCAGTTGACTCTAAATAATGAAAAGTGTGAAGTCATCCACATCAGTACTAAAAGGAATCCGCTAAATTTCGGTTACACGACAAATCACACAAATCTAAAAGTTGTAAGTCCAACTAAATACTAAGGGGTTACGAGCAATTTAAAATGGAGCGATCACACAGACAACGTGGGAAAGCAAACCAAAGAATGCAATTTATTGGCAGAATAAGAAAATGTGTCTACTTAAGAGATCGCATACACTCCGCTTGTTCGCCCTCTTCTTGTGTATTACTGTGCAGTGTGGGATCCGTATCAGAAAGGATTGGCGGAGGAAATCGAAAAAATTCAGAGAAAGGCAGCTTGTTTGCATTCTCGTGAAATAGGGGAGAGAGTGCCACGGACATGATATACGTATTAGGATGATAGTCATTAAAACAAAGTCGTTTTCTCTTCGGCCGGACCTTCTCATAAAATTTCAATCACCAACTTTCCCCTCAGAGTGTGAAAACATTTTGTTGGCTTCCACCTACGTAGCGTCAAAAGATTATCGTAATAAGAGAAACCAGAGCGCTCGCAAAAAGATTTAAGTGTTCTGATTTGATCCATTATAAATGGTTTTTGAAAGCCTGCGACTGTAGATACAATAGGTTTGTGTATAAATAAATAAATCTTCTGCTACTAGTCACGATTTTCTTTATTTTACTATTTGCACGACGCGTTTCGAGAAATAATTCCCATTTTCAAGTGCGTTTTTATGATGTGTGTTAAGCCATTTCTTTTGATGCTGTCAGTGTGTGTGAGTCTGCTTCATTTTGTTGACTTTTACTGTAATACATAAGAAACGCGATTTTTAGTTGGGTTTCAATATTTTCTGTGAGGTTAGTGGCTAAAGTTTGAGAACAAGTGTTACCTCGCGCACCTTCGAGTTTGTAGCTGTAAAGATGTAGCTTGAAGATAGTTCGAAGAACACTCTGTCAGGTATTCAGTTTTGAATTGCAAAGTAATCATGCAGATGTAGACGAAGATGTAGGTATAGTACACAGATCAAACATCACAAGTCCAAGCCAGCGCTGATTGCTTCAAATTTAATGACGCTCAAGTCTCCGTGAAAACTATTCGGAGATCGTAAACACACGCGATAATTCCTAAACGCATGTAATTTTCCTGTTCATGAGTAACAGTCAATAGTTCAGAATCAGACTTCCAAAACTACTGCGAAAATAATGCGGAGCGTTTAGTGCAACCGCAACTATTTGTTACTTCGAACTAATGCCAAATACTATCCAGAGAGATCTAGTATTTCCTCTACAACAGTCTGGCGACATTGAGGAAGTGACTTTCACGACGAAAAGTGCAACGGCCTTTAATGCTTGTGTCACTGAATACTGACATCTGTTGTTGTACACTACCGTTAATAAAAATGGCTGCATCTGAAAAGTTTGTGAATGATATTAAACTAACCGGACATTCGCTGCAAAACATGAGAGTCTGTTAGCTGGGAGTACAGGTTGACAGTACTTGTATGGGAAAGGAAGTTATTTAAACCACTGTGCTTTGAGTCTATGTGAGGACTTAACGAAGAGCACTAAAATTCGTGCATTGTAATTAAGTTTAACATTCCGCATTTGTATATTCGCCTAACGCTTTTGTGTATACGCCTATTGCATTTTTACGTATCTTTAAAACGAACGCTGTAAGCGTGGAACAAGCTCCGCGAAAACTCTGGAATTATATGCGAGGCTTACAGGGACGATGGGTTAATGCCAACTAATGCTTTCGTGAAGACTTTGCTATTACAATGTAGTAAAAACGAGGCTACAGTCAACGAGAACCACTATGATATTGTAGGTAAAAGAAATACAAGGGAACTGATCGTCTGTCCCAAGAGTGTTTCGATCGCCATGATGTTTTACTAAGCATAGTCCTGCAGGATGTGAAATGCTCTCGTCAACCTATGAACTCATTTACACACGCAATTAAAGGAAGGCATACAACTTAATGTTGAATAAGAACGAAGCATATCACCATTTAAATCGGAAAGTAAGGAAACAGAAAGCTGTTTCATTTGACACGAAGAAACCTTTGTAATTGTAGCTGAGATATATCCTCTGTGACAGAAAGCCACACGAGCATATAATTTAGTTGTATATATAGATCTCCCTGGCTTTGCTGCAGGGACTGGAGTAGCGTGGCCGGTAATACCGTCCTTTTTCGTGTGTAGGGCAAGTTTAATCACCATAACAAGGTAAAGGCATATGAATATGTATTCACTGTAAAATAATAATTGTTGGTGCTTAATTTCCATCGAGGATCCACATAAAAACAACTCAGATACTGAGACTTCCTGGCAGATTAAAACTATGTGCTGGACCGAGACTCGAACTCGGGACCTTTGCCTTTCACGGGCGAGTGCTCTACCAACTGAGCGACCCAAGCACGACTCACGAGCCGTCCTCACACCTTCAATTCTGCCAGTACCTCGTCTCCTACCTTCCAAACTTCACAGAAGCTCTTCTGCGAAACTTGCAGAAGTAGCACTCCTGGAAGAAAGGATATTGCGGAGACATGGCTTAGTCACAGCCTGACGGATGTTTCCAGAATGAGATTTTCTCTCTGCAGCGGAGTGTGCTCTGGTATGAAACTTCCTGGCAGATTGAAACTATGTGCCGGACCGATACTCGAACTCGGGACCCCTGCCTTTTGCGGGGAAGTACTGGTAGAATTTAAACTGTGAGGACGGGTCGTCATTCGTGCTTGGGTAGCTCAGTTGGTAGAGCACTGGCCCGCGAAAGGCAGAGGTCCCGAGATCAAGTCTCACCGGCACGGTAGCTCAGCGTGTTCGGTCAGAGGGCTGCGTGCTGTCTGTAACAAAAAAAAGAAAACCTGAGTCAAGGAGTGAACGATCAACTTGAACGGATGTCTTGTGACGTCCACCCAGACCAAACGCAACGAACTATATTGAAAAAAAAAGTCTTGGTCCAGCACACAGTTTTAATCTACCAGGAAGTTTCATACCAGCGTACACTCTATTGTAGTGTGAAAATATCATTCTGGAAACTCAGATACATTTAGATGCACAAAATTAGAGAAAAAGATTAATCTCCTTTACGTATTTTGCTGAAAACTGGAAAGCACAAACTTTTTGATATTTTTATGGTGTCCCCTCAGACTCACGTCAATCATCACGTTCTGACGTGGAATTTTTGGAAAACAGAATATCTGTCAAGTGAAGAAAATCGATTGAAGCGGTGCTCAGTGTTTTGAAGTTCTAACCAGAGTGACTGTTTCTGTCAAATGGTTCAAATGACTCTGAGCACTATGGGACTTAACATCTGAGGTCATCTGTCCCCTAGAACTTAGAACTACTTAAACCTAACTAACTTAAGGACATCACACTCATACATGCCCGAGGCAGGATTCGAACCTGCGACAGTAGCTGTCGCGCGGTTCCAGACTGAAGCGCCTAGAACCGCATGGCCACAACGGCCAGCAACTGTTTCTGTCTGGTTACTCACAAGATGGTTAAAGTCAGTCGAGTTATATTGGGTCCCAAGGGATGTAAACATAAAAATAGACTATGCTAAAAAAAAAGAAAAGTACGCTCCACGGACAAACATGAAAATGAGTCATAATATGCCATCCACGTAGCTGAGAGGGAGGTTGCCAGGAACATTCTCGGAGGAAACGCTGACGTTCAAAGTTAACGACTAACAGATTCAGTGCCATTAGGTGTTAGTCCGGCAGCTTCGCATTTATGTGAAGATTTTCCCATGACATTTGAACTGCCAAAACAATGCTTCACCTCTGACTTTATTGTGACTGGAGGCCAATTACGAGACGGGCTACCTCGCCAAACAGGTTGCCGCTGAATCCTGTGCCATTGTTGTTCATTCTACTGATAAACTGATATGATAGGGGACGATTGACTACGGGCCTGCTAGCAGACGACTTTCGATGACAAAACGGAATTGTTAATAACATAGATCACTGAAGTCACAACACTTATTTTCTCCAAGGATTTTAGGGGCAATTGTGCTTAACAACTGTAGTATTTTGCTTTCGTATTTTACTATGGAGCCGGCCGGAGTGGCCGAGCGGTTCTAGGCGCTACAGTCTGGAACCGCGCGACCGCTACGGTCGCAGGTTCGTATCCTGCCTCGGGCATGGATGTGTGTGATGTCCTTAGATTAGTTAGGTTTAAGTAGTTCTAAGTTCTAGGGGACTGATGACCTCAGAAGTTAAGACCCATAGTGCTCAGAGCCATTTACTATGGAAGCTCTGTCGTCGCTGAAGACATGGAGCGTATGTAAGATATTCAGGTGCTCTCTAACACTCTAAACGATAAGAAAAGCCAGTAGTCATTCCAACGCTTCGTTACAAAACGTTTTTATTTGAAGGGATTGGCAGTTGTCTCCGAAGGAAGATAAATGTAAAGTAATACATTTAGTAAGGATAAGAATACAATACCTTTCGCCAGCAGGCAGTAGTAATGTCTTGCGATGCCACACCAATTCCAGAAATAGCGGCAAGCGTTGTAGAGACTGTAGTGATGATTTAAGCAGCAATAGGTTCTGTTTCTTATATACAACAAAAAAGGAAAGAAAAAGAAAAAGATAGGAGCTACATGTGAGAGAAGCACGCCTACCTTATAAGTGTCTTTCGGTAGTGTGTTAACTAAATGTTGGCGAAGAAATGCTTACGTGAAGGAATTTTGCCGGCTGGAATCCTAAAGTGGAATAGCAGTTGTCGATATATAAGCTACAGAAAATATTTAGGTACTAAAGAAGCTAAGGATTTTTATAATAGTTGGTTGCTCTTATTTTTGCTTTCATTTCATTGTAACTTTGGCTTTTACAACTGCTTTTCGATTATGACTGTTTTCTGCTGTGCGTATTTTACCAATGACACATGCTTTTAAAAAATGTTCTTGATTATGATTCTCTTAATCGCTTATTACTCATATACACAAAACCGTTTTTAATATGATCATTTATATATCCATTGTTTTGTCCACTCCGTTTCTATAGATTTTTGTTTTCAAGGTGTAATTAGACAAAAAAAGTCTATATCTATCGTGGTCTTAGGATACGACAGCCATTGGTGTTTACGTACTTTTATGTTACTTGTTTTTTTAATTAAAATGTTTTATAAAATCTTATAGCTTTCATTATTTTTACTCACGTCTATGCTGCCTTTAAAAGCTGCGTATGGCAAACATACGAGGATATAGAGTGCGCTGTTATCCACTCTTCTTAGCCCATGGTCTTAGTTTTTGCTCACTCCTTTAATTTCTCGTATCCCTCTTTTCCATTAGCCATATAAAAACGGCACACGGCACTATTTTAATTTCAGTCTATTCTATTATGTGACGACATGATGTATAGTTCACTGACAAATTTTAAACCACTTCACGATGTTCAGGGTGCATAATTTCATTTTATATGTATTGTGACGAAGCTGTTAGTGGAAAATCACATTTACTGTCGATGTGAAACTATAATTATTAGACAATATTGACGTGATAAATTAGTATGTGAGTGTGTATCAGGGTTTACCGCAGATATAAAATTTTTCATAGTGGCTAGCCGATCACCGACGACCTAGCTGCTGCAGAAGATAGAACGAAAGTATTTCAAATCCACGTTCAGCTATTCAGATCTGAGTTCTCTGGGTTTCCTCAAGACAATGCCAGTAGGAGGTTATCTCAAGACCTCTCGCTATATCCTTATCTTCCTATTTAGGGTTCAGTAATTTAGTCGGTGAAAACGGAATCCTTATAGGGTCACATTGTTGCTTTTTTCCCAGCAACAGGTAGAGGTGACCAGGTGAAATTTACGTCAGGTACTAAAGTCTACGGCCCTTGGCGGTATGAAAACAATGAAAAGATACGGCCATTTATATTACAAATTTCTATACTTGCGAAGTCCCTCATCGAAACTTTCAGGGTACCTCCCGTTCACCTAGAATCATAAAATTTGGCAAGAAGCAAGATTTCACAGAACAAGTACAGAAAAAAAAATCCGAAAATTGTTAGTTTGCAACTACACGACGCAAAAAATATTTTTGGCCGTTTGTTGTCAATCTGTTTGTCCGAATGTTAAGTCACCTATTTCTCAGTAACAGGTAGAGTATCAATTTGAACTATATGAAATGCTAAGGTGTATGGTCCCTTGGTGGTATACACAATTTAAGATTCTAAGTTAATGCATTCAAAAGATACTGGCACGTATGTCAGACATTTTGATACTCACCCCCATCCACCAAAACCTATAAATGAACAATACATGTACGTGTTGGTCCCGGTGGTGTAGCAGTTAGACGTGTGCCTCAAATCTCGTTCGTACCACAGATTTTTTTCAGTCTTCGTTTAACCTAGCTTTCACCTCTCAACGATGTGAGGAATCGCTAGAAACAAAACGTTTTTTTCGCATCATCGTTAAGCTCTATGTAGCGCTTCCCCGGTTAGATGACTGGGGTAGATTAGGGACACGCAGGTCGCCAAAGTGGCGTCCAATAGAAAGACTTGCTCGAGGCCATCGAGGCGCACGAAAATATTATTGTTGTTATCTATACACATAATCAAATTTTCACGTAACCCTCAAAGCGCGATTCCTACTTCAACTCCTGTGGTCTTTTTAACTTAGGTATTTTCTTCATACATCGCAGCTAGACTGGTGAACTGTGAACTATATGGCGGCCTCAAAATTGTACAAGCATGGACCACACGCCAATTATTCCCAGACGCTTGTGTCGTCAGAAGCGCCGCAGCGGGAAAATCCGACTTTTCCCTGCACAAGCCGCTAGTCATCGCAGCCGCACGTCGTTTCTCTCTGGTGCTGCTGGTAGGACAGTCGCCAGTCACCAGGGACCCTTTCGAATTCAGCAGGAAGTACTATTCGTGAAAATTGCTACGCAAAGACGGAATCGTCAAGAATAAACGAATTTTTGTCTGTATATACATTAGTATATGATTCCGAGATTCAGAGAAATATATCGATATAACCCCAAAAATTCATAATTGATGACTAGAAAGCATCTCTCAATTTCGTGGCATCGGACTTCATAGGCTTTCAGTATGATGATTTTCGGAAGAAGATTAGGGTGTAAGGTCCTGTCGATGACGAGGTCATTTGTGATGGTGCAGAAGCTCTGATTGTTGATGAAAGAGGCAAAAAAACATACCATTTCGTGTAAATCAGCCTGGTATTCACCTCAAAGTGTTTTGGGAATCCGCAAGAAACACAAATCTCGACTGCAGGACGCGGATCTGAACCGTCATTCTCCCAAAATCGAGTGCAGTGTGTGTCATCTCTGGGGCTTGATGGTTTACACAGCACCAACAATGTCAGTAGCGGTTCACTTCCGTTGGGTGTTTTGGGAACGACGGGTTGTGTATCACGGAGATAACTAGTCTAGAAGACTCGTTTCAACATGTGGGCACACATTCTCCTATTGGAAGACAGGTTCATGAATACAATGGACAAAGAATATCTCTTTAAGCTGCTCTGTCGAGTAGTGATAGTCGTCGATGATTATGGCCAGTATACGCTCAGAAATGACATTCGCCTCTTTAGCATCACTGTAGTTCTAATACTGAGTGGGCATGTTGTTACGGTATGTACGCTGAAGCGCCAAAGAAGCTGTTATAGGCATGTGTATTCAAATGCAGAGTTATGTAAACAGACAGAAGACATCGCTGCAGTCGGCAACGTCTGTACAAGACAAGTGTCTGGCACAGTTGTTCCTTCGTATCAACCCCTCAAAGATCCAGGCAATCATCACAGGCTGCACCACCAACTCCTACCATCTCCATGATTTCCACCTAACCATTTATGGCCGTCCTATCCATCTCACTCCTACCCTCAAATACCTTGGCCTCACCCTCGACCGCCACCTCACGTGGACTCCCTATCTCCTTACAATCGAACTCAAAGCCCATAACAGACACTGACTGCTGAAACCCCTGTCTGCCCGGACACAGGGACTACGTCCTTCCACCATCGTGCACACCTACAAATCCTTGATCTGCCCCATCCTTTGTTATGCCAGTGTTGCTCGGATTTCCATCCCTCTCACGTTCCATGAAACTCTCCAAATTTTCGAGCACCATGCACCTTCTGTATCCGCCTTCCATCCCCTATGCGCATCCTCTACGACCTCATCCCCTTCCCCCACCTTCTCCTTTTTCTTGAACACATCTGCACCCTGTATATTGCCCACCAACTCGATCCCTTCCCACCCCCTGGTGCCCCCCTTCCTCTTCAGCCCAAGCCAATTGCCACACCTTTATCATTGTGCCCCACCCTCTCTCCATTTCCGCACCCTCCACCTCCTTTCCCAACACAACTTCCAGCACCTGCCCCTCCCAGATGATCAACTTCGCCCTGACGTCTACCCCTCTTACCAACTCTAACTCCATCTTCCTCCTGCCTCCTCCTCAGGGCTCCCTCTCCTCCCCCTCCATCCTCCTGAGTGGCTTTCCCCCTCCTACACCCCCCTCTCCCATGCTCCCCTTCAGTGTTTCTGCACTCTTTCCTGCCTTGTCTTCCCTCTTCTTCTCCCACCCTGCCCATCTCCTGCCTGTTGGTGCATCCCCTGCCCCCCCTTTTTCCTATTCCTCCGCCCCCCCCCCCCATCCTTCCTCCCCGCTTTTTCCATCCTGTCCGACATCCAGTCCTTCGGCAGATCCCTACCAGGTGGTTTTTTATTCTTTGTGTTTTGTCATTTCCAGTGGTTTTGTTTATTAAGTGTCTCGCTCTGTGTGAATTTTATACTGTTGCCGACTTTTACCTCATTTTTGACTCCAGTGAATTGCCAGCTGTGTTCTTTTAACTTCATGTATACTTTTTAACTGTCCCCCAGTGTCCCTGTATTAGTGTATACTTTAACTCTCATCACCTCCTTTTACTGCATTTTATGTCCTCCTTTCTTACCCCCATTTTTTATGTAAGAGTTCCCCTTGCATTTTTGTTAAAGCCATTTGGCTGAAGAGTGGTGGACTGTGCCACTGCCAGCCCTGAAATTACAATAAAGAAAAAAATGGCAGAGTTGGTAGATCAGTTACTGTTGCTACAATGGCAGGTTATCAAGATTTGAGTGAGTCTGAATATGATGTTACAGTCAGCGCAAGAGCGATGGGACACAGCATCTCCAGGGTAATGAAGAAGTGGGAATTTTCCCATACGACCATTTCGCAAGTGAACTGTGAATATCAGGAATCAAGTAAATTGCGTGGAGTGACCGTGCAGTTAGAGGGGTCATGTCATGGACTGCACGACCCCTCTCGTAGGAAGTTCAAGTCCTCCCTTGGACATGTTAATTTAAGTAAGATGTAACTCTAGGGACCGATAACCTCAACAGTTTTGTACATTAGGAATTCATGTACATTTGAACGTTTTGAATCTGGTAAAGCACCAAATCTCCGACATTGCTGCGGCCAGGAAAGATCCTGCAAGAATGGGACCAACGACGATTGAAGAGAATCGTTCAACGTGACAGAAGTGCAACCCTTCCTCAAATTACTACAGATTTCAATACTGGCCTATAACGAGTGTCAGCGTGCGAATCATCCAACGAAACATCATCGATATCGGCTTTCGGTGGCGAAGGCCCACTTGATGATTACACGACACAAAGCCTTATGCCTCACTTGGGTCCGTTAACACCGACTTTGGTTTGTTGATGACTAGAAACATGTTGCCTTGTCGGTCGACTCTCGTTTCAAATTGTATCAAGCAGAAGGACATGTACGGGTATGGAGACGACTTCATTAATCCATGCACCCAGCATGTCAGCAGGGAACTGTTCAAGCTGGTGGATGTTTTGTAATGGTGTGGTGCATGAGCAGTTGGAGTGACATGGGACCCCTGATATATCTAGATACGACTCTGACAGGTGACATGTACGTAACCATCCTATCTGATCACCTGCACCCATTCATGTCCATTGTGCATTCTGGCACATTTGGCAATTTCAGTAGGACAATGCGACACCCCACACGTCCAGAATTGCTACAGAGTGGCGTCAGGGACACTCTTCTGAGTTTAAACACTTCCTCTGCCCACCAATTTCCCCAGACATGAACATTACTGAGCACATCTGGGATGTCTTGTAACGTGCTGTTCAGAAGGGACCTCCATCCCCTCGTAATCGTAGGGATTTATGGGCTGCCCTGCAGGATTCATGGTGTCAGTTGCCTCCAGCACTAGTTCAGACACAATACGAGTCCATGCCACGTCGTGTCTTCACTTCTGCACGCTCGTGGGGGGCCTACACTATATTGGACCAATGTACCAGTTTCTTTGGTTCTTCAGCGTATAATTACAAGCCCAATGATCGTAGGACCGTCCATTGTTTGATGGCTGGATCATTCTGCATATATGAGGGGACTGCAAAAAGTAAGTTGCACATTGTCGCGGCAGGCCAACCGCCTTTTATTGAACACTGCACTGCGCTTACGAAGTGACACAGATAAGAGGACTACGTTTCCACACAGTCGCCAAGTTGCCGTAAACAAAGCTCGGTACGTTCTTTAAGTCGTTTTACCCCTCGAAGACAGATATCCGTTTCTTTATCATGGAGCCATTCGAGAACTGTTGTGTGAACGTTATCATCGTTGGACGATGTCTTTCCGGCCAAGTGTTCATTTATCTTGCCGAAAAGATGGAAATCGCATTGTGCAATATCTGCCCTGTACGACGGATCGCCATCACGCACTTCTTTGAGGCCTTGGTCAGATTGTGAACGCTTTTCCACTACGGCTAGAGGCGACATTGCATATGATCCATATACTTCCAGAACGTCGCGGTGAATCTGTATGTCTTCTACGCACAAGTTTCTTACTATACCGCATATTACAACTTTGCAGTTCTTTTCCAGCTGCCACGCCACTTCACCCACACCCTGTGGCGCACCTGTTATCCGTACCACAGCAAAACTCTGTCTTCGTAACACGCGGAACGTTAGTCTCTTTTGGCAGTCCGTCACTTTTACTGTGTAATGTCGTCTCGTGGGACGAAAATGTAACTGACTTTCTGAAATCACAAAGTAATATGTACTTCCAGTCAGTAGTATAGAAGAAACGTGAATTTCGAGGGCTGATGATAACACATCTACAGTTTTCATTTTAAAGACTAAAAAAGTGATTTTTGAAAGGAAATAACCACTACCTTCTAGAATAGGACCATATTTTAGTTTTTATTTTAACTTCTTAGATTGCGACGTAAGCTACCAGTTGAGAATGATATCCAAAAAGATTTGAAAATATATCAGATGATTTGTGGTGCAATGCACAGATCAGTTGGAAAAGTAGTACGGAGATCAACAGAAATAAAAATTTTATAAATTGGTTGTTACAACTGTTTTGAATTGCAAGAAATGTTCAAATGTGTGTAAATTAATAAGGTACCAAACTGCTGGGATCATCGGTCCCTACACTTACACACTACTTAAACTAACTTATGCTAAGAACAACACACACATCCATGCCCCAGGGAGGACTCGAACCTCCGGCGGGGGCGGCCGCGCAATCCGTGACATGGCGGCTACAACCAAGTGGCCACTCTGCGAGGCTTTGAAATGCAGCGCAGTGCTGTGGACAATAGAACATCAAGAAGAAACACATAAACAGGCCACTAACATCAAATGTAAAAGACGCATTAAAGGCTTCAATCTGTCAGATGAAATAAGAAAGAAAGACGTCAGATCTGAGTTGAGGATTTATTCAGTTATTGAATTAATACAACAAAAGGGTGTGAAATCGTTAGAAGATATTGATAAGATGCCAGAAAGGAGACCAACGTAGCAGAAAGACAGCAGAAGAAATGGTTAGACTGAGATTGAGAGTAGGGCTCAAATCCTTGATTTGAAGTAGAGGAGGAGGAGGAGGAGGAGGAGGAGGAGAAATAAGAAGAAGAAGAAGAAGAAGAAGAAGAAGGAGAAGAAGAGAGAGAGCCGCACATGTCAGATAGCTCCTCATTTTGCTGATACGTGAAGTGACGTTATAAAGTCCGTCAGTGGAACTCGTTTGTTCGAGAACCACGTACTGCTGTACGGTATTTACAGTTCCAAGGGTATTTGGCCATATATTTCGGATCTGTAGCATCGCTGAAAATAAACGTTTGTTCGAGAACCACGTACTGCTGTGCGGTATTTACAATTCCAAGGCTATTCGGCCATATATTTCGGATCTGTAGCATCGCTGAAAATAATGTCTCAGATTTAAATGAATTTAAAATAAACAATGGCTGCAGAACTTACTATATATTAACAGCACACTTTTGGAGAGGGAGGCGGAATAAATCACTACCACCGTTGTGCAGTTCTCTACATCGAGTGATAGAAGACGTCCAAAATTCACCACGAATTAGAGATGATAAAATTGTAATTAGCTCATTTAAGCACCGGGTGATTAAAAAAAATAAGAACAGCTTTCGGTTGTTTATTACAGATAAGCTGTAAAAGATAGAAACACATTGCGCATATCACTGGATAGAGGGAGGTTCAAAGTTTTGACACAGCTGCGTTGTTGCTTCTAGCAACATGGCGACAACACCAGAAGAGAAATCATTTTCTGCGTTGTTCCAGCTCAGCGTGCATTTCGGCTTCGATTCAGGAAGAAGCTGTCTCTGCACAAACAGATGTTTGACTGACATACAAAATTCTTGGAAGTTGGTTGCATGTGGGAAGGGAAGATCATGGTCGACGACGTGCGTCTGATAAAAATCTCGAGCGTATCAGAGATGCGTTCACACGGAGCCCTCCACAAGACGGGGAGGACAGAAACAACGTTTCGGAGTGTTCTGCGTATGAAGCCATACAAGTTGCAACTACCGCAGCAATTGCGTCCCGGAGACCATAACAGAAGGCACAAATTTTTCATCTCATTTCTCCAGGACGTGGCAGAGAACACTTTTTCCAAACGACTCATCTTTTCGAACGAATCGACGTTTCATCTATGGGTTAAAGTAAACAGCTACATTGTAATAATTTGTGGGTCAGAAAATCCTAGTGTTGTCGTCGAACATGAAAGAGACTCACCGAAACTGAATGTGTTTTGTGCCGTTTTGTTCCACAAAGTTTTCAGGGGTCATTGTTTTCTTGCGGAAGATTAAAATGATTTGATTTTGATCCATGGGGCCATCCTCCTCATTTTCGCCTTGAGGTGCGGCGTTATCTTAACAACACTATCAAACAACTTCGGATTGGAAGAAAGTGTGCTTGTTCATTGCTTTTGGGCTCCAGTATCATCATAACTCACACCATGCAATTTTTTTCTGTATATGTGTGTGTGTGTGGGGGGGGGGGGGGGGGGGGGCGCACATAAAAGACAGAGCCTTTGTCCCACCTATGGCTGCTAATTTTCAAGAGCTGAGAAATCAAATTGTTGAATCTCTCGATTCAATATACAGGAACCTCTTGATTCGTCTGCGTAATGAAACAGACTATCGTTTCGATGTTTCTCGAGCAACGCGTTGTGCTGATATTGAATGTATACTGCGAACATAAATCTTCGAACCTTCCCCTACCGAGTGACATGCGCAATGTGTTTCTATCTTGCATAGTTCGTAACACACAAATGATAACTGTTCTTTCTTTTTCAAGCACCCTGTAGTTACCTGTTGCGCCACCGTGATATATACGCATTTTGCAGAGTCAGGAACATTGACGACATAATATTTCTAAAACAAAAGTTAGCTGCAGAACCAACTTCATTTACTGCTTTTTGATTTATTTCGCTAGCCGTGCGTTTACATAACACGGTTGTTTACGAGGCTTCTTAATTAAATTTCTTGCCCCCCCCCTCCCCCCCGACCGTTAGCGCCTGGTGAACGGATGCACGGCGACCGAGTTGTAGCGCCCTCTCGCGTACGCGAACTTTGACCCGGCCGTGTCGGCAGCTAGCCAGTTATTAGACCATCTGCCCATATCGGATCAGCTGTAAGCGCCAGTTTACATTTCCTCGGTTGCTAGTTATTACCTTACGTGAAATCGCTAATGCAAAGAGAGCGGCCGTCTAGTATTTAATGACGGAGACAAATCCCCTTGTAGCTGATACAGAACAGATGTCTTATTCCTCCAATCCCCTTCTCTTTTAAAAATTCCGTCTCACTTCACGTCTTGGCACTTTCAGCTATAATTATTTTTCGGGTCATCAGTTCTCTGGCTGATTTAATTCTCTCTCTTATACCCATCTCTTCACCTCAGACTAAAGTCGTAAACTACTTTTGTATTTATTCTGGTCTCTTTCTTCTCGTACGATTTTTGATCTTTACAACTCCCTCTAGTACCATGAATGTTATTCTCTGATGGCTTAACACGTGGCCTCTCCTTCTAATGATCATTTTCATCTGTCCCCGATCCTATGGAGAGCCTCCTTATATCTCACCTTATATTTCCACTTAGTTTCAACATTTTCCTTTAACTGTATGTAGTTTCAGTTGGCATGAAAAAGAAAGGTTTGCTATCAAGAAACATAAATTATTTTGGCTATAAAACTCCCTGGTTTGCCACTTGGGACTACAAAGAAACTGAAATAAGACGCCCTCAGACGCTAATGTCTTTTGTGTTTAGGAGAATATTAATCAACATAGCAAAGTAAAAGCATATAAACATGTGTTCACTGTATGCAAGTAATAAATATCCGTAGAATTTGCACAGATACATCTGGAACACCACATATCGAACGCTCTGAATAATTTCTTAACGGGGTTTCCCATAACTCGTGATTCATATCCACACAGGTTTAACAGTCGTAGCTATTTACTCCATTCACTTAGTTGTTAGCCAAACGTACGAGAAGGAAATTGGGAGTCTTGATAAGAACTACCTGAATAACTGGAACTATCGTTTTCGCGAGGTCCAGAGGACCAGCACGGCAGCATCTGTTCACGGTTGCTTTACTAGCACCACCCAGACTACACGTGCAAGGTACCACAATGTTGAAGCTACGGACGTTGACGTTTTTAGTCAAATGTTTGAGCGGAGTGAAAGCAGGACTCTTTCTTAGTTACACGATGCATTCTTTTCCGAATCTTCGTAGCCAAACATAAAAAATTTACAAATGGGGAATCAGATTAAACTACTTGAGGTTTAGTTTAACATAAAAGGGTTTAATTATTTGAAAGTTACCAGGGTGATTAAAAAAGCTTAATTAGTGATTTGAGGAAAAATTGAGATATTTCACGAAGACCTGACTATGTAAATGAAGTGTTAAAAAGTTCACGTCTTCAAGGCCTAGCTGTCTCACGCACAAAATTTTTCGTTGGTGTTATATTTAACTGTCAAATTGGCTTCCTTCGATACAAGTACTAAATTCCGGGCATTTAGAGGATTTGAAGTTCAGTGTTTAACTTACGGTCCTAGATTCGTGGAGGATAATTGTTGGATTATGTATAACATGCTCTCTACTGTCATGAGACATTGTGATGATTGGCACCTCAATATGTACCAACTTCAGTGTGTTAGGTGCTTTTAT
The DNA here is from genome assembly GCF_023864345.2 of Schistocerca serialis cubense. Classification (NCBI taxonomy): domain Eukaryota; kingdom Metazoa; phylum Arthropoda; class Insecta; order Orthoptera; family Acrididae; genus Schistocerca; species Schistocerca serialis. Next base: position 555,740,555 of record NC_064642.1, on the reverse strand, counting down.
TTTCTCTGAATATAATAGTCTTCTTGCAAATACATAGCATTATTTACAACGTGTGTTTTCTGCACGGTCGTAACTCGCCGTGAAGTGGACTATGCCTGTCAGTATAGACAATCTGTTTTGCACACTTCAACAATTGATATGCTGCCTAGGAGAAAACAGACATTAATGGCTTGCTTGTGCGACACGTAATTTGAAGTTCTGACCAACCTACAAACATACTACTCCTAATATCTATAATTATTAGTCTGCAGATGAACTAAATTCTGATGCCGTGTTGTTCAGTACACTCTTCTCAGTCGTCATTAGAAATATTTGCACTTATGCCCCTCATACCCTGTATGTAGCACATGTAAACATTTGCATCACGCAATTACAGTGATTTGAAGTGTCAGTTTTCCAGTTTCAATACTCCTTTTGCTTTCATGAACTGATGTATCTTTATCTACGTGTATTTTTAGTTTTCATGAGTCTTATGTGCTTCTGTAAAAGGAGTTTAACGTGCTATGTTTCATTTGGTCCACAGACGTGTCATTTTGTTTTGCATCGGACTGGTTGAAGAATCTTTTTGGGTATTGCTTGTCTGCTACACCCTTGTTTCATTAAAACAGGGTAGGACTGTAGATGTGTGTCTGATCAGTAAGTTTTTTCCATGCATTACGTAATACAGGGTGGAAATTTTAAGTTGACAAACGCGAATAACTCGAAAAATAAGCTTCACACGAAAAAATGTGTAGAATCCAAAGTTAATTATTTTCGAGGGGGACATCTGCTGGTGTTAAAATTAGCCCCCTGGGGATGGATCGGGAGGCAATTTTAAAATTTGAAATGGGAGCCCCCATTTTTTATTGCAGAATCTGATTATACATAAAAAAACTAAGTACATTTTGTCTTAAACATTTGTTTTGATTCTTGGTAGTTGTTCTCATCTTTGCGTGGAAGATGGTTACGGATAAATAAAAAATACTTATTTACTTCGTAAATTTTGATTCGCTAAAACTAAAACTCTCCCTCTCTCCCCACAGGGTGGGGTTTGAGAGAGAGGAATTAGAGTTTTACAAATTTTGAAACAAATATTAATTTTTTCCGCAGATTCGGATAAGTTTTGTTTGTTTCGTGGTCATGAGGCCACACAACTTTTAATTATCAAACAAGTTATTTGACTAGCTAACTAACTAACCAAACATCCTACGAAGTAAGTACGTATTTTTTATTCATCCGTAACCATTTTACACGCAAAAAATGAGAACATGGATTTTCTTGTATTACAGCGCCAACGACTGAGAATTAAAACAAATGTATAAGACAAAATGTACGTAGTTTTTTATGTAGAATCTGATTCTGTAATAAAAAATGGGGGTTCCCATTTCAGATTTTAAAGTTGCCTCCCGCCCCACCCGAGGGGGCTGGGGTGGCGCGCTAATTTTAGCACCAGAAGATGTCCCCCTCGAAAGTAATCAACTTCGGATTCTACACATTTTTTCGTGTGAAGCTTATTTTTCGAGTTATTCTGGTTTGTCAACTTAAAATTTACACCCTATATATGTGGAAGTTTCCTTGCTGTTATCATTTTCTGGTTCCCGTTCAAGCTGAGAACAGACATATCTATTGTCTTGTTTCTTATGGTTACGGGGATGATCAGCGACTGTTGAACCGTTAGTGTCATATATAAAATGAAACATTATGACCACATACTTATTAGCGCGTTGGCCCACCTTTGGTACGCAATACACCGATACAGTGCCCATGGGTTCGATACGTAAGTCTGTGGCAGGTTCCAAAGGTATGAGGCATTAGACGTCTATGTCTAGGTTACGGAATTCTAGTAACTTAAGGGGCCGATGGTTTGAGGGTGCCAAGCTGGCGATGTGTAGTATGCCAAATGAAATCAACCGGTTTCAGACCAGACAAATTTGGTGAGCAAGAAATCAAACCACTGAAGTAAGTGAACTTCTCTGAAGCGTAATAACGTCCTCACCGACCTGCGTCGATAGTGCCATGCATGTTTTAATCAGGTGTTCGCCTGCATGATGGAGTATACTGATACAACTATATACCTGGTTTAACAAAAAGCGTGATTCGCCCGACCCAGGCGACACGTTTCTGTTCATCCAGGGTCCAGTTTCGATGATCCTGAGCCAAGTGTCGTTCGGTCAACGTGTCAACATGCTGGGAACCCCATGTTCAACAATGTATACTGAACATTGCGCTCCGAAATACTTATGTCTGCACTAGCACTGAACTCTGCCCTTATATTTGACCGAGCGAGGTGGCGCAGTGGTAGCACACTGGACTAGCATTCGGGAGGACGACGGTTCAATCCCGCGTCCAGCCATCCTGATTTAGGTTTTCCGTGATTTCCCTAAATCGGTCCAGGCAAATGCTGGGATGGTTCCTTTGAAAGGGCACGGCTGACTTCCTTCCCCATCCTTTCCTAATCCGATGAGAGCGATGACCTCGCTGTTTGGTCTCTTTCCCCAAGCAACCAACCAACCTTATATTTGTCCCTTAAGGCCACCTATCCTGTTTTACAGAACGGGAAAGCCTCCAACCTCCACGTTCATTAATGAGGCTTGGAAGTCCAATACGTTGCTGCCTACTCATTATTCCACTGTCTTAACCGTTTCCCATAAATATTCAAGACAGAAGCAGGCGAACAGTCGATCATCTTCGCTGTTTCCTTTATGCCCATTCCCAGACCCGGGTCTATCTTTCTTATGTCAGTAGATTTCCCTGTTTTTCTCCCCGTATGGTCGCTAGAATGGTTCTCCATTCGTCTCTGCTTCGTTTATACACTGAAGTGTACATGAAACTCACATGTACAGACGGCGTTAGTATCGCTTACGCAAGATATAATAGGGCAGTGCGTTGGCACGGCTACTATTTGTACTCAGGTGACTCACTCGAGAATGTTTCCGACGACGAGTATTAGCAGACTTTGATCGCGGATTTGTGCCGCGAATACATAATTTCAGGCACTATATCTCGTCACGGACAATTCAGTGGCCGATTGCCTTCACTTAATGACCGAGAACAGCGGCGTTTGCGTATAGTTGTCAGTTATAACATACAAGAAACACTGCTAGAAATAACCGCAGAAACAAATGTGTGACGTGCGACGAATGTATCCGTTAGGACACTGTAGCGAAGTTTGGCGTTAATGGGCTACGCCAGCTGACGGCGGACACAAGTGCCTTTCCTAACATCACGACATCGCCTGCACCACCTTTCCTGAGCTAGTGACCATATCGACTGATTGGACCGTAGACATCTGGAAAACCGTGGCCTGGTCAGATGAGCCCCGTCTTCATCTGGTCAGCGCTGATGGTAAGGTCCGAGTGTGAGGGGATCCCACGAAGCCATGGGCTCAAGTTATCAACAAGACGTTGTGTAAAGTGGTGGTCGCTCCATCATTAATGGACTGTGTTTATATGGAATGGACTGGGTCCTCTAGTCCAGCTGTACCTATCATTGATTGGAAATGGTAATGTTCGGCTATTCACAGGCCACAATTCTTTGCGACTTGTTGAAGAACATTCTGGACAATTCGGGCTGATGATGTGATTCAGATCGTTCGACATGAATCACATCGAACATTTGTGGAACATGAGCGTGAGGTCAGTTCATGCAACAAATCCTGCACCGGCAAGCCTTTCACAATTATAGACGGCTATAGAGGTAGGATGGCTCAATATTACTGCAGGGTACTTCCAACGACTTGTGGGGTCCATACCACGTCGAGTTCTTGGGCTATGCTGGGCAAAAGGAGGTCCGACACGATAGTGGTAGGTATCCTATGACTTTTGTCATCTCACTATATTCTCGTACTTTCGTTACAGTGTAGCTTATTTACGAAGCCACCATGCCGCACCCCAGCTCGAGGGTATCATAGTGTTCTGGATCATCGGTGTTAATTTATTGCTACGTAACAAACTGAGGCAGATTCAACGGCTGAAATACGCCAGAGAAAGAATAATATTCTGTCTGGAAACGGCGTATGGGTTTTCTCTGTTGAAACGATCTTAATTTTTTTATATATTCAGTGAGCTTGTGTCATTGACACTGTAGTCGAACTGATTATTAACTAATAAAAAGTGGTATGATACTGAACTGAACACGTATTGCCAAAGAAAAGACTCATTTGAAAAGTGTTGCTTACAGCAGGAAGTCAGGCAGACGATCTACGCCTCGTATATATCTGGAAAAGGACTGTATTTTTTGATTACACTAGCAGATCAGTCAATGGAATCATTCAGCTGCAACGATCTCATGTAGGTAGTTGCGCGGATGGGACATCCCAGACAGTAGAGTCTTATATAGGACACTTTAACAATGGTTCTTGTCATACCCCATACACAAGTAGAGCTGCAAGAGACAGTAATACCAGGGTACTGCGTTATATCCTTTGGCATACATTGTACAGAGAGTTTAGGACCATAGACACGGTGGCTGATGTAAAGTGCTTTGGGGTAGGATGAAAATTTGCAAATGCTTCCTTGATAATGTTCAAGTTGACGTAGGTTTTAGCTAAATATCTGTTAAAACAAAAATCTTGTGAAAGCCGTGTTTTACGGGGTATTCCACAACTTCCTATTACTCACCTCTAGGAATGTTGAGAAGATATAAGCATTTTATAGTTACATATTACCAGGAAAATATAGTCGTTTGATATTTCCATCTCTTGCGCAAGTAATGATACTAGTCTCGTAGTTTTCTGTCATAGAATGCGCAGAAAATGTTCCAACGCATACAGGTTGCATACTTCGCACCACTACTCAGTCCAGAAGCAAGTACTGCTTAATAGTCTTCGCCTGTCTTCCGTGTTGGTGATAATAACAGCTGGTAATCGCGTCTCAATTTCGTAAAGGAGACACTGAAGGCCAGCAGCTGTGATGTCCTGTCTGTAGATAGGGCCTTCAAACAAAGTAGTATTGAGTTTGTTAGTAAGAAGCATAAGGAACCCTCTTCTCAGTCGTCGATCGCTTGGTCGATACGATCCCCTAATGTCAGCTCGTGATCTCTGATTACAAGCTAGCCCATCAATTCAATCACCGCCAGCCATTCAGTCACTGGAGGAGGTGATTAAGCGTTTCATAGTAAGCCTATGCACGCACATTCTAAATAAGATGACCCCACTAAATGTTGCTGAAGACACTCCCTGATAAGATCTATCACGTTTCCTAGGAATGGCTGATTAATAGTGAGCTTCTGAGTGCTCTGACGAGTTATCGTTTCTATTTTATGCAAAATATTTGAACGACTACCCTAGCCGTCTTTGCACGTGCTGCTAGTTTTGCTGTTACTTGTTTTCGCTTCGTGGACTCCAAACGGCTGGGTCGGTCGTTGAAGTATTCTGCCTAAAATGGAAAAAGAATGACTCGGCAGTACATCCGGAAGCACACCATTAAGTTCCTGACTAAACTTGTGTGCTGGACGGAACTCGAGCCCAGAACCGTTTTACTGAAGACATGCGATTTGGATCAAGGACATTTTGCAGTTCCCGTCCGAGACTATATCCTTGCGACCTTCGGGGAAATGTGAGTAAATCATTATGGACCAAACACTTCGGCACCAAGAGTCCATGATCTGACTGTCTGGACTTACTCTTGGATGAACAGAAGGATTCTGGCTTACGAAACCCTAATCGACCTGGAGGTAAACGTGGTTGCGTGGAATACTGGTGTGACAGAAATGACTCACCATACATCAAACGTATTTCACCGACTAGGTCTGAAGGTTTTGTGAAAATACAGTTTTTCAATGAACATGGTGGCGTGCATGTCGAGAATATTTTGTAGATAAATACGTAGAAGAGAGGTCTGTGGGGCTCAATCCGTGAAAGGGCATCTGGACTGCCTGCAGATAGACTGCAACCTTTTGCTCGCCAGGACGCTAGGATCGGGAGGATGGTGAGCCCATCGGCCTGGCCACTTTTCGGGAAGGATTCCCGGAACTTAATTGGATAACAGTGGACCTGAGCCCGCCCAGGAGACACTGTAACTAGGAACACTCTTCGCTTCTAACCGGAATTGAACCTGGGATCTACAAGGCCGAAGTCTAGCTCTCTATCCGGTTTTTGTTTTGTTTTGTTTGTTTTATGTTGGAGGGCATTACCTCCCATCCTCCCATTATAGCCCTTCCATTCGCCCACCCTTAGTTTCCTTCTCTATCATTTTCTGTGTCTTTTATTTTGTTTGTTAAAACATAGTAATTCCCCCGGAAGATCGAAGAAATCAACTAACTGTATTATTTTGTTTGATGTTTCAACTTCTTTTTTATTATTTATTTCAAATCAATTTCTTCTAAATTATAAGTTAATAATAAGGAAAGTTTTTCTTTCCGTGGAACTGAAAAAATATAATAATACAATAATGTCCCGTTTGATGATTATATGTACCTTCAGTGTTAAAATTTAAACTAATTTTTCCTGCTCCCAAAACCCTTTATGTCTCTCTTCCTTTTAACCGAACTTCATGCGTCTTTGTGAATGCAATTGTCTAAATCTAATCGCCTGGTCATCTACAGAATCTTAAATTATTTTCCTTGTTAAGGAAAAATAAATAAGTAACTGACGTAGAACTCTTCTCCTTCGTTATAGCTCGTTTTTTAATATCTTCATCCTACTTCGAGTGAGAAAGTTGCATCTATAAAGCAAGTAACATAAAGGGTCAGACTAACATATTATTTTTCTTGCTGGGTATCGCTTTTGATCTGTTGCTTCAAACGGTGATAACTGTATCCTCTTTATTAGACTTATCACAACTGGGTCAATCCGCAAGATGGAGTGCACACTGGTATCGTTTCATTAACGACTTCATACCATTCTGTTTTAACATCTGATGTAAGCTGGCCGATGTGGATACTCTTCCATCCACTAGCCCACGATGGTTACTAATTAACTACGTAACATTAATGTTAGAGCAGAAGTTAAAAACCCGAGTCCCTTTTGTTTTATTTGCAACATTGGCTACTAAGTCCTTTCTACAACTTTCAGAAATATTGTAACATGAATGACGGAGCACCCTGTAGATTGGGGGCGAGAGACTTGATCATTATCTCGGAATGGAACGTGAATGTTTAAGCTCGACGGCCTTCTCGTTGCTTTTCGGGAGGAGTAGGTCATGCGCCGGAGCTGGGTTTCACTTTCCCCCTTCCTCTCGTTTACATACTCAGCCATCTCGCTACGAGATAAGCAAGGCCATTACGCTCTACAGTGTGACGGTGCCCACGTGACACGTAGCGCGTAGACTGTCTGAAGTGAGTAGTAAGCCGTCTCCACCGGGTCGACCAGGGTCACTCACAACATGGTGGAATGAAGCACTAGCGTTGTCTCCAGTTCTCGGTGACCAGAGCTGCAAATCGAATCTGTCGAATTCTTAATAGTTTGTTGTGTAGACATTAAGCAGTACTGCAATTACAAGAGCCCTGACGCTGCTAAAATATCGCTTCTTTGAACGGCGACCCGTAGATCTAGCGTTGGTGTCCGTCGACATTTCACACACTACAACAACAGCAGCCCATGCTCCACCATCACACGTTGTCTTCAGTTTTTATGAACTTTTCTCATTCGTCATTATTACTTAGCTATCTGTCTCACACTTTCTCGATCTTCTTCCGAGAAAATGCTTCCTGTTAAAATGGCATAAAGTCTAAAGTATTGGCCGGGTCATATCGTGCTTGCGCGTGCATCTTCCGCGATGTGCGAAAACCGGCGGACCGGGATCTGCTATGGGCAGCTCAAACTCAACTGGCGATCACCAATACCTTTACCTCTCACCGTGTAATAAATGAACGCACCCACCACACAGCATGTGAAATATCAGCATAGACGAGTAAAATGCTAAGGTCACCACCGGCTTCCAACTCGGTAAAACATTCGTTACGTGAGCATTCTTCTATTTATTTATTTTTTTAAATTACGGATGTCGCAAACAATTTACGATCTTGTAAGCTTCTACCGGAAATCTTTATATAGAAAAGATCCAACACCAGTTACTATAAAGATCACAGTGGAGAAAATTCCACCATATGTGTGTGACCTAATGGAATTGTCCGTACCGAAGTATTTTAAATATTAAGGTGAATTTTATGAACAGGCTAACAATACTCCTAGTGGTTCGCCATTGCCGCCAGAAGCGCTGACACCTTTTGGAGGTTTTTGAACAAGTTGTGTCAAGTAATGCGCCTCTAAAGCCTCCCACACCCATGACACACATATTATACAACCAGGCAGTAAAGAAGAGCTACATGGGTCCCACAATTACTTAAAGACAGGGGTGATATGGGTCTCCTGCTCCCTGATATGTTCATCTACAGAAGATCTGACTCTACTTTATGACACAGAATATGCATAAAATCTCCCAGTCCGTTATGGTATTTTGATGCCACTACATTCCACCCCTCAGCCCAAAAGCAAGCAGTGCTTAATAGTCTTCGCCTGTCCTCCGCAATCATGACAATAACAGCTGGGAATTGAAGCTTAATTTCTTAAAGATGACACTGAAGGCCAACGGCTATGATGGCGTGTCCGTAGGAAAGGTTCAAATGGCTCTAAGCACTATGGGACTTAACATATGAGGTCATCAGTCCCCTAGACTTAGAACTACTTAAACCTAACTAACCTAAGGACATTACACACATCCATGCCCGAGGCAGCATTCGAACCTGCGACCGTATCAGCAGCGTGGTTCCGGAGTGAAGCACCTAGAACCGCTCGGCCACAGCGGCCGGTGCGTGTCAGTAGACAGAGCCTTCAACCTAAGTAGTATTAACTATGTTAATAAGAAGTACAAGAAACCCTCTTCTCACTCTGAAAAGTTGCCGCTCGTTTCTAAACTTCCTAACCGCAAAAGTAAAATTATCCGTAAAAATGTTATAAATACCACACTTTTCATTAAATACAAAAAAAGACTTCTTCCAACAGAAAAAGAACGCACCTGATAACCTTATGAGCGAGGAATACAGACAACCACCAGTAAGTCAAGTGTGCGGCACGGAAAATGACATTTTGGTAAACATGTTCTCTTAATTTTTCTGCTTATTAGCGCTGCCTATTAAAAGACGATGGTCCACCAAGAGCAACAGGAAAAAAAATTGTGAACAAGAAATATGAAGAGGAACATGACCGATCGTAACAACCAGTCAGACAGCAGTAGCCGACCGAGACAGACGCAGCAACAGGGAAGTAACAGCTTTTGTGACATTTACGTGTTCATCACCAGGAGCGGAGTTTATTATATCATCTGTGTGCTTTAATAGTACAGTTTCTTGTGTTTCTGAGTGTAAAATCCAGTAGCCGCAGCATTCGCGTTTTCGTTTGCATCGGAAAGTAAACCGATTTTGTGACATATTGCAAGTTCCTAATCAGGGGCGAATTACTTATTTTCACCTGAGTGCTTCGGTAGTTAGGTTTTTGAATATCTGCATATTAACAGACACAGTTCCAGCGATTTCTTCAGGGTCTACAGTAGAGTTGCGAAGCACGTGCCGATAGTTCGTTTATTCTGCATAGTTTAGTTTTCCACTACTACCTTTAGTATGGACAGGGACTGCGATTGTTGTGTGTGGATGCGAGCCGAGTTGGTGACACTTCACTCTCAGCTTCAGGCTGTGATGGCTTCAGTTACTCAGCTTGAGGCTGCAGTGGATGTTGTGGGCCGGCCGTGGGGATCCAACGGATGTCCAGAACGTCAGAGTCCTCCGATCGGTCCTCGCTGGTGGCCAACCCAGTTACTGTTAGCACTGAGGTTGACCCCTCACCTGTGGTCGAGTGGGAGGTCGCCCCAGTGTGAAGCAGGTGGTGAAAGACTTCGCAGGAGGTCGCACCTAAGGTCTCCCAAGTGTGTCTGACAAACAGGTTCCAGGTGTTGTCTGTGGCTGACACTGTCAGATGTTGTCGCCTGTGCTGTTTCGGAGGAAACTACTCAGCCAGCAAGATCCGGGCAATCACAGAGGGTGGGATTATTGGTAGTTGGAAGCTCCAACACTAGGCGCTTTATGCGGTCCCTTAGGGACTCGGCTGACAAGAAGGGAAAGAAAACCAATGTGCACTCCGTGTGCATATTGGGTGGAGTCATTCCAGATACAGAACGGGTCCTCCCGGATGCCATGAAGAACACAAGGTGCAGCCAACTGTAGATGGTTGCTCACGTCGGCACCAATGATGTGTGTCACTTTGGATCAGAAGAGATTCTCTCTGGTATCGAGCGGCTAACAGAAGTGGTAAAGGCTGCCAGTCTTGTTTGCAAGAAGAAAGCAGAGCTGACCATTTGCAGCATAGTCGACAGGGCCGATTGCGGACCTCTGGTACAAAGCCAAGTGGGGAGTCAGAATCAGAGGCTCAGACGGTTCTGCGATCGTGTAGGCTGCAGATTCCTCGACTTGCGCCAAAGGGTGGTTGGGTTTCGCGTTCCGCTGAATAGGTCAGGTGTCCACTATACACAGGAGGCGGCTACACGGGTAGCAGGGGCTGTGTGGCGTGGAATGGGCGGTTTTTTAGGTTTAGGTTAGAGGGTCTCGGGAAAATACAAGAAGGGCTTCAGTCACAAAAGGTGCAGGCCGAACACAGGAATAACGTAGATACAGGAACCATTGGTATAACAGTTGTAAATTATCGTAGCTGTGTTGGGCAAGTACCAGAGCTCCAAGCGCTAGTAGGAAGCACTCATACTCAAATCTTTATAGGCACTGGAAGCTGGCTAAAGCCGGATATAAGCTCAGCCGAAAATTTTGCGAAGAGCCCAACGGTATTCAGAAAGGATAGGCTAAACACGGTTGGCAGTGGCGTTTTTGTGGCTGTTAGAAGTAGATTAACTTGTCGCGAAATTGAGGTAGATACTTCCTGTGAGTTAGTATGGGCAGAGGTCATTGTTGGCAACCGGAATAAAATAATAATAGGATTCGACCTCCCAATTCAGATGATACAGTTGCTGAAAGGTTCACAGAAAACGAGTTTGATTTCAAACACGTACCCGACTCATACGATAATAGTTGGCGGTGACTTTAATTTACGCTTGATATGTTTAATTCCGGAGGTACGCACAAAATATCATCCTAAATTGTGCTAAACGCATTCTCTGAAAATTATTTCGAGAAGTTAGTTCATGAGTCCACGCGAATAGTAAACGGTTGTGAAAACACACTTGACATCGTAGCAACAAATAATCCTGAGTTAATGACGAACAACAAAACCTATACAGGGATTAGTGAACACAGGGTTGTCGTAGCGAGACTGAATATTGTAATCCCCAAATCCTCCAAAAATAAACGAAAATTATACCTATTCAAGAAAGCAGATAAAAATTCACTTGACGTCTTCCTGAGAGACAATCCCCACTCATTCCAAATTAATAATATAAGTGTAGACCAGATGTGGCTTGAATTCAGAGAAATTGTATCGGCAGCAATTGAGAGATTTACAACCAATAAATTAACAAACGACGGTGTTGATCCTCCTTGGTTCTAGGCGCTACAGTCTGGAACCGCGCGATCGCTACGATCGCAGGTTCGAATCCTGCCTCGGGCATGGATGTGTGTGATGTTCTTAGGTTAGTTAGGTTTAAGTAGTTCTAAGTTGTAGGGGACTGATGACCTCAGAAGTTAAGTACCATAGTGCTCAGAGCCATTTCAACCTCCTTGGTACACAAATCGAGTTAAAACACTGTTGCAGAAACAACGAAACAAACATGCCAAATTTAAACAAACGCAAAATCCCCAAGATTGGAGACCTTTAACAGAAGCTCGAAACTTAGCGCGGACTTCAGGGCGAGATGCTTACACAACGAAACTTTGTTTCGAAACCTTTCAGAAAATCCAAAGAGATTCTGGTCGTATGTGAAATACGTTTGCGGCAAGAAACAATCAATGCCTTCTCTGCACGATAGCAATGGAGATACTATCGAAGACAGTGCTGCCAAAGCAGAGTTACAAAACACAGCCTTCCGAAATGGCATCACAAAAGAAGATGAAGTAAATATTCCAGAATTCGAATCGAGAACAGCTTCCAACATGTGTAACGTAGAAGTAAATATCCTCTTAGTAATGGAGCAACTTAAATCACTTAATAAAAGCAGGTCTTCTGGTCCAGAATGTATACCAGTTAGGTTCCATTCGGAGTATGCTGATGCATTAGCTCCATACTTAACAGTCATATACAACAGTTCGCTCGACGAATGATTCGTACCCAAAGACTGGAAAGTTGAACAGGTCACACCAATATTCGAGAGAGGTAGTAGGAGTAATCCACTACATTTCATGCTCATATCGTTAACGTCGATATGCAGAAGGATTTTGGAACATATATTGTGTTCAAACATTATGAATTACCTTGAAGAAAACTGTTTATTGACACACAGTCGACATGGGTTTAGAAAACATCGTTCCTGTGAAACACAACTAGCTCTTTATTCACATGAAGTGTTGAGTGCTATTGACAAGGGATTTCAGATCAATTCCGTATTTCTGGATTTCCGGAAGGCTTTTGACGCTGTACCACACAAGCGGCTTGTAGCGAAAATGCATGCTTATGGAATACCGTCTCAGTTTGGATTTGTGATTCCTGTCAGAGAGGTCACAGGTCGTAGTAATTAACGGGAAGTCATCGAGTAAAACAGAATTGATTTCTGGCGTTCGCTAAGGTGGTGTTATAGGCCCTTTGCTGTTCCTTATCTATATAAACGATTTGTGAGACAATCTGAAAAGCCGTCTTAGGCTGTTTGCAGATGACGCTGTCGTTTATCGACTAATAAAGTCATCAGAAAATCAAAACAAACTGCAAAACGATTTAGAAAAGATATCTGAATGGTGCGAAAAGTGGCAGTTGACCTTAAATAACGAAATGTGTGAGGTCATCCACATAAGTGCTAAAAGGAGCTCGTTAAACTTCGGTTACACGATAAATCAGTCTAATCTAAAAGCCGTAAATTCAACTAAATACCTGGGTATTACAATGACGCACAACTTAAATTGGAAGGAACACATAGGAAATGCTGTGGGGAAGGCTAACCAAAGATTGCGTTTTATTGGCAAGACACTTGGAAAATGTAACAGACCTAGTAAGGAGACTGCCTACACTACGCTTGTCCGTCCTCTTTTAGAATACTGCTGTGCGGTGTGGGCTCCTTACCAGATAGGACTGACGGAGAACATTCAGAACGTTCAAAGAAGCGTAGCACGTTTTGTATTATCAAGAAATATGGGCGAGAGTGTCACAGAAATGATACAGGATGTGGGCTGGACATCATTAAAAGAAAGGCGTTTTTCGTTGCGACGGAATCTTCTCACGAAATTCCATTCACTATCCTTCTCCTCAGAATGCGGAAACATTTTGTTGACACCGACCTACATAGGGAGAAACGATCACCACGATAAAATAAGGGAAATCAGAGCTCGTGTGGAAAGATATATGAGATTGCCCTTTCCGCGCTCTGTACGAGATTGTCATAATAGAGAATTGTGAAGGTGGTTCAACGAAGCCTCTGCCAGGCACTTAAATGTGATCTGCAGAGTATCCATGTAGAAGTACAGAATTTTACCTTTAATCTGTAATACATTTCCACAACTAACGTAAGTGAGGCACCATTGCTGGCCGGTGTGGCCGCGCGGTTCTAGGCGCTACAGTCTGGAAACGCGCGACCGCTACGGTTGCAGGTTCGAATCCTGCCTCGGGAATGGATGTGTGTGATCTCCTTAGGTTCGTTAGGTTTAAGTAGTTCTAAGTTCTAGGGGACTAATGACCTCCGAAGTAAAGTCTCATAGTGCTGAGAGCCATTTGAACCATTATTTGAAGCACCATTCCAATTTTAGTTTGCCATTATTTTTCTTAAAACGTTTAGGCCAAGAGCTGTTTCTTAATTGGGAAAATCAATGCCAATGGAGCAAGGTAACCTGTATAAAATTTCTTAACAAGGTTGTGAAGTATCAAAATCAAACACATATAGCGTGTGTCGCCCGCACATCCTACAAGAATGCACCCACTGGCTGCGAATGGAAAGAGAAGGTCTCTCCTGATGGTCTCTTATCCAAAATACAGTTGGTGGATAAAATATGGAAGCACCAAATTGACGACACAGTACCACGCCGAATACGTATAGGAAAACCATTGGCATTCTAAACATCTTCCACTCGTCTCGGAATGGATAAATGCAGGTCCTGCATGATCTTGAAGCGAATCTCATACCATTATTCCTGCTAAATAGTGGGAAGCGCAGATAACAATGACGGAGGTGAATAGCGATCGCGCCCCCTTCTCTCCAATGTAGGCCACGTGTGCGGCACGAAAACAATATTTGGTAAACATATTCTCTTTATTTTTCTGCCTATTATCGCTGCCAATGTAATGTCGATGGCCCACCGAGAACAACAAGGAAAAAAATTGTTGTTGTTGTTGTGGTCTTCAGTCCTGAGAGTGGTTTGATGCAGCTCTCCATGCTACTCTATCCTGTGCAAGCTTCTTCATCTCCCAGTACCTACTGCAATCTACATCCTTCTGAATCTGCTTAGTGTATTGATCTCTTGGTCTCCCCCTACGATTTTTACCCTCCACGCTACCCTCCAATGCTAAATTTGTGATCCCTTGATGCCTCAAAACATGTCCTACCAACCGATCCCTTCTTCTAGTCAAGTTGTGCTACAAACTTCTCTTCTCCCCAATCCTATTCAATACCTCCTCCTTAGTTACGTGATCTACCCACCTTATCTTCAGCATTCTTCTGTAGCACCACATTTCGAAAGCTTCTATTCTCTTCTTGTCCAAACTGGTTATCGTCCATGTTTCACTTCCATACATGGCTACACTCCATACAAATACTTTCAGAAACGACTTCCTGACACTTAAATCTATACTCGATGTTAACAAATTTCTCTTCTTCAGAAACGATTGCCTTGCCATTGCCAGTCTACATTTTATATCCTCTCTACTTCGACCACCATCAGTTATTTTACTCCCTAAATAGCAAAACTCCTTTACTACTTTAAGTGTCTCATTTCCTAATCTAATCCCCTCAGCATCACCCGATTTAATTTGACTACATTCCATTATCCTCGTTTTGCTTTTGTTGATGTTCATCTTATATCCTCCTTTCAAGACACTGTCCATTCCGTTCAACTGCTCTTCCAAGTCCTTTGCTGTCCCTGACAGAATTACAATGTCATCGGCGAACCTCAAAGTTTTTACTTCTTCTCCATGAATTTTAATACCTACTCCGAATTTTTCTTTTGTTTCTTTTACTGCTTGCTCAATATACAGATTGAATAACATCGGGGAGAGGCTACAACCCTGTCACTCCTTTCCCAACCACTGCTTCCCTTTCATGCCCCTCGACTCTTATAACTGCCATCTGGTTTCTGTACAAATTGTAAATAGCCTTTCGCTCCCTGTATTTTACGCCTGCCACCTGCACAATTTGAAAGAGAGTATTCCAGTTAACGTTGTCAAAAGCTTTCTCTAAGTCTACAAATGCTAGAAACGTAGGTTTGCCTTTTCTTAATCTTTCTTCTAAGATAAGTCGTAAGGTTAGTATTGCCTCACGTGTTCCAACATTTCTACGGAATCCAAACTGATCTTCCCCGAGGTCCGCTTCTACCAGTTTTTCCATTCGTCTGTAAAGAATTCGCGTTAGTATTTTGCAGCTGTGACTTATTAAACTGATAGTTCGGTAATTTTCACATCTGTCAACACCTGCTTTCTTTGGGATTGGAATTATTATATTCTTCTTGAAGTCTGTGGGTATTTCGCCTGTCTCATACATCTTGCTCACCAGATGGTAGAGTTTCGTCATGACTGGCTCTCCCAAGGCCATCAGTAGTTCTAATGGAATGTTGTCTACTCCCGGGGCCTTGTTTCGACTCAGGTCTTTCAGTGCTCTGTCAAACTCTTCACGCAGTATCTTATCTCCCATTTAATCTTCATCTACATCCTCTTCCATTTCCATAATATTGTCTTCAAGTACATCGCCCTTGTATAAACCCTCTATATACTCCTTCCACCTTTCTGCCTTCCCTTCTTTGCTTAGAACTGGGTTGCCATCTGAGCTCTTGATATTCATGCAAGTGGTTCTTTTCTCTCCAAAGGTCTCTTTAATTTTCCTGTAGGCAGTATCTATCTTACCCCTAGTGAGACAAGCCTCTACATCCTTACATTTGTCCTCTAGCCATCCCTGCTTAGCCATTTTGCACTTCCTGTTGATCTCATTTTTGAGACGTTTGTATTCCTTTTTGCCTGCTTCATTTACTGCATTTTTATATTTTCTCCTTTCATCAATTAAATTCAATATTTCTTCTGTTACCCAAGGATTTCTATTAGCTCTCGTCTTTTTACCTACTTGATCCTCTGCTGCCTTCACTACTTCATCCCTCAGAGCTACCCATTCTTCTTCTACTGTATTTCTTTCCCCCATTCCTGTCAATTGTTCCCTTATGCTCTCCCTGAAACTCTGTACAACCTCTGGTTCTTTCAGTTTATTCAGGTCCCATCTCCTTAAATTCCCGCCTTTTTGCAGTTTCTTCAGTTTCAATCTGCAGTTCATAACCAATAGATTGTGGTCAGAATCCACATCTGCCCCTGGAAATGTCTTACAATTTAAATCGTGGTTCCTAAATCTCTGTCTTACCATTATGTAATCTATCAGATACCTTTTAGTATCTCCAGGATTCTTCCAGGTATACAATCTTCTTTCATAAAAAAAATTGTCAGTAAGAAACTAGAAGAGGAACCATACCCGTCCTGAGAACGTCGAAGATTTTACCTTTAATCTATAATACATTTCCTCAGTTAACATAACTGAGGTACTTCCCCTATCTTAATTTGCCATAAAGACTGAATAATATTATGATCTGGTGACTGGTGGCCAGGAGAGATGCGAAATTTCTTGCTCATGCTCGCAAAACCAATCCTGCACGAAGCGAGCTGTGTGAAAAGAGGCCCAGTCATCGTGGAACACAGCCTCCAAATTGTGGAACAACTATTGGACTACGGGAGGGACGTCATAGGCCAAATAGTCACCCAATCTTTGACAGAAATGTGACTTTGCAGAGTACCTATGGCCCGTCGAATTTCGACGACTTACTTTGAGTCATCAGTCTTGTGACCGCCTAAATGCATCCCGCTACGCTTTTCTCCCGTGTCCAAATCTCTTCATCTCAAGAGCAGCACTTGCAACGTATGTCCGCAGTTATTTGCTGGATATATTTAATTCTGTGTTTTCCTCTACAGCTTTTACTCTCTGCAGCTTCCTCTAATACAATGGTAACAAATGTCTCTACAGCTCCCTCTAATACCGTGGAAGTTATACGAGGTGCGACAATAAAGTAATGAGACTGATGTGAAAAAAAAACGTTGCTTACCGTTTTAGTCAAGTTTAGTGTTGTCTCCTTCAAAGTGGTTCCCTTCTGATTGCACACACTTTTTACAGCCCTTCTGCCATTGATAGTAACATTTCCGGAACTCATCTTCTGTAATATCCTCCAAGACCCTCGTCACAGCTTTTTGGACATCTTGTGTTGTTTGAAAATGGTGTCCCTCGACCGCCGTTTTGATTTTTGGAAATAGAAAAAAGTCGCACGGAGCGGTGTCTGGTAACTAAGGTGGCTGTGGTAGTACTGAAATTTGTTTTGAGGGTAAAAACTGCTGTACTGACAGAGCAGTATGGGATGGCGCATTATCGTGATGCAGAATCCAATTATCAGCAATGTTGCCAAGGGCACGAAGAACTCTTCTACGAAGTCTTTCTAAAATTTCTTTGCAGTAATATTGGTTAACTCTTTGTCCGGGAGGCACCCACTCTTTATGAACAATTCCCTTGCAATCAAAGAAGCACACAAGCATGCATTTCACTTTTGACTTTGACATGCGAGTTTTTTTTGGTCAGGGTGATCCCTTTGAGCACCATTGCGAAGTTTGGCG
The DNA here is from genome assembly GCF_023864345.2 of Schistocerca serialis cubense. Lineage (NCBI taxonomy): Eukaryota > Metazoa > Arthropoda > Insecta > Orthoptera > Acrididae > Schistocerca > Schistocerca serialis. Next base: position 555,722,659 of record NC_064642.1, on the reverse strand, counting down.
TTTTATCTCTGGATCGTACTGAAAAAACCAACTTTCATCACCAGTGATAACACGACTCAACAATTCTGGATTCATTTCCGTTTGCTCTAACACAGGGGCGGGCAAACGTTGCACGCGGCTCATGAGCGCACAGCGCTGCACGTGTGCTGCCCGCGTGCAGGCGTCGACCGGGGCTGTGGCGACAGCCGGCAGGTTGCGGCAGTGTAGTGCCAGGCTAAGCTGCGGATTTTGATGCGAAGCGACCACTACGTAGTGAACGTTGTATTTCAAGCACCGGAAAAAGCAGAGTGAATCAAGGAATCGGAGACGTGGAGATTTGCTATCTTTTAAAAAGGAATGGGAGAATCATTTTTTCTTTGTGCAAAAACGTGAAAATTCGAAATGTTTAATATGTGGCAGTATTCTTGCTGGTCAGCGGAAGTTTAGTATTGAAGGCTATTATAATAAATTTCACAAGGACGAGTACAATTTATTGTCGGATTCTGAGCGGATGGGGAAATTGACTGAGCTTATGAAAGCGATCTGACGATACTAGATGAATCTGTCGTAGTCGCTGTGGTCACGAGAGATCTGCAACTTTCTTTCGTCATGTCTCTCATCTAACTGATTTAACATTTTATGGAGCACTGTTTTCAATTTTTCAGGGCGACAACAATAATAGCCCAGTGGTACGTGCAAGTTATAAGATTGCGCTTAATATAGCGAGAGTTGGAAAACCATTTGCTGAATTAATAAGTCTCGGTTAAGAGCAAACTTCAGTGATGAAAATTTACGTAACTGTTTGTCTGTATGTAAAAATTTTGTTCCAGATATTAAACGTATTGTAAACTCCACCTGTGATAATTAAGTGAAACGTGTCTTAGGTAATAGCTAACTTTTCAAACCATGATTTCTTTCAAGCACTCCCACTTACCTTATTCCTTCATTCAATAAAGCAAGCAAGGAAACAAAACGCATTACAGAGGAAGGAGCGGACAGAACGTATGGTGGGGAGGGGAGATAAGCGGGTGGCCAGCTTGCCCCTGTGTGCACACGGAACATCTGTTAACTGCACGCGTGCAAGTGCACTGCACACGTGCAGGATTCCTGCCCGCCCCTGCTCTAACAGATCGGCTGCCACATTTTTTCGTGTTTCTCGTTGTCGTGATGTGAGATTTTTGGGGACCATTTCTGCACAAATATTTCTCATACCAAGATCTTCAGTTATTATTAGACGAACCGTTTCTCGACTGATGTTCAGTTCTTCTGCAATCATTTTCAAGGCTAATCTTCGATCAGATCGTACGAGTTCACGCACCCTGGCCAAGTTGCCATCTGTCCGTGAAGTTGATGGTCGTCCACTGCGGTCATCATCTTCAACATTCGTTCTGCCTTCACTAAACATTATATGCCAACGAAAAACTTGAGTTCTTGACATAACCTCCTCTCGAAAAGCCTTCTGAAGCTTACATTAAGTTGTCGTCTCGTTTTCACCCAATTAAATGCAAAAAGAAATGGCATACCGTTGCGCAGTATTATGCGGTTCCTTTTCCGTGACGAGACACACAAGCACGTGTTAACTTATTACAGCACAACTCACGACTGAGTAGTTGCATCGATGTGCCGCTTGGACTAGAAGCAGCTTATAGACCAAGGTCAAAGATATTGTGCCTATGAAAGCCTGCAGGGTTGCCACATCTTGCAAAGAAAATCAGTCTCATTACTTTATTGTCGCACCTCGTATCCTAATGTCTTAACAGGTGTCCTACACTCCTATCACTTCTTCTTGTCTGCGTTTTCCATACATTCCTTCCAATGATTCTCCAGGGAGCCTCCTCATTCCTTACTTTATCGGTCCACCTAATTTTCAACATTATTCGCTTCTATTCTGATTTTCCAACAGTCCATATTTCACTATCATACAATGTTGTGTTTCAAATGCACATTGTCAGAATGGCTGGCCAGGTGATCACCGAATCCCCGCTTTTTTTCACTCGTGTTAGGTAACCTCGGCCAGAAGTTGAAACAGTGTGCAACAAGGCTCACATGACCAAATGACTTTCTTACTTTGCTCCATAGCCTAAGTTTTATTCCTTAAGCACCATGTTTTACAGTTACAGGCATTTGAGTAATTGGTGCGCGGTTCTGTAATTCCAGTTCTCTCTGAAATTTCAGGCTTATAGAGCTCCATTCGTGTTGTTTCGGTGCTGACGGCGTTCATGTGTCCGACATTGGGTTCTACAGTGACTTTTGCAACAGTCGTCGTTGTACATTCCGTCTCGACCATCTTTGTAACGATCACACTAACACACACTTACGTCCGCGTTGTAACTAAGCGAGTACCGTTATTCCTCTTTCCCTGGATGCTGTACAGATCATCGGTATGGTGCCTCTTGCAACACCAAACACTTCGGTTACCTTGGTTACAGTAGCATCCACCATAAGATAATGCACTCACAACTTTAGCATTTACGTTCAAGCAGACACTTCAATTTACAATATCTGTAATTTTGGAATGCAGATACCCCTTCGTTTGTCCTTAATTTAGGGAAAATGTATGTGCACTCGGGACTTTGCCTTGCGCGGGCAAATGCTCTACCATCTGAGCTACCCAAGCACAACTCATGGCCCGTGCTCACAGCTTTACTTCCACCCGAGTTCGAATCTCGGTCCGGCACACAGTTTTAATCTGCCAGGAAGTTTCATATCAGCGCACACTCCGCTGCAGAGTATAAAATCTCATTCTGGAAACATCCCCCAGGCTGTGGCTAAGCCATGTATCCGCAATATCCTTTCGTCCAGGGGTGCTAGTTCTGCAAGGTTCGCAGGAGAGCTTCTGTGAAGTTTGAAAAGTAGGAGACGAGGTACTGGCGGAAGTAAAGCTGTGAGGGCGGGGCGTGAGTCGTGCTTGGGTAGCTCAGATGGTAGAGCCTTGCCCGCGAAAGGCAAAGGTTCTGAGTTCGAGTCTCGGTCCAGCACACAGTTTTAATCTACCAGAAAGTATCAGGACATACAAAGTTTGACTTCAGGGTTTTGGTTTTGGTTGACTGAGTCAATGTTTGGTGATGTTTCGTGCTGTTTGGCTGCGCAAGGACTGCTAGATAGTTGTCTGCCTCCCCAGGGCGGTCAACTGTTCGACTTGATGCCAGCCTGCCGCCAGCTTTGCAGCAGTGCACATACAAACGCTATTCTGGTTCTCCAAATATTTTTCATACATCTCTCTCGCTAATACTCTCCAGTTCTGCACCAGCACTCACCCAAATTGTGAGCGTAGCCACACCGCCTAACATTCAACCTCTTGTCTCCTAGGTTATCTGTTTCGTTCCATTACACTCTTCATCTGTTTCCTCGCCAGATATATCCAACACTGCACGCTATTGTTGCCATTAAAATACCTCTATTGCCTGTATCCTGCTTGCCGATTTCCAACTCCCTCACTTTCTGATGTACGTCATTTATCAACGCAACTAGTATCTTTTATTTGTCACACCAAGTCAATATTTTACTTGCAATTCCATTTAGTTCTATTATTTAAATACACTGAAACGCCAGAGAAACTGGTATAGGCATACGTATCCAAGACAGAGATACATAAAGAGGCAGAATACGGCGCTGCGGACGGAAACGCCTATATAAGTCACCAAGTGTCTGGCGCCGTTGTTGGATCGGTTACTGCTGCTACAATGGCAGGTTATCAAGATTTCAGTGAGTTTAAGAGTGATGTTACAGTCGGAGCACGAGCGATGAGATACAGCATCTCCGAAATAACGATGAATTGTGAATTTTCACGTACGACCATTTCACAATTGTACCGTGAATATCAGGAACCCGGTAAAACATCAAATCTCCGGCATCGCTGCGTCCGGAAAAAGATCTTGCAAGAACGAGACCAATAACGACTGAAGAGAATCGTTCAATGTGACAGAAGTGCAACCATTCCGTATATTGCTGCAGATTTCAATGCTGGACTATCAACAAGTGTCAGCGTGATAAGCATTCAATGAAACATCATCGATATGAACTTTCGGAGTCGAAGACCCATTCGTGTACCCTTGATGATTGCACGACACAAAGTTTTACGCCTCACATGGTTCAAATGGCTCTGAGCACTATGGGACTTAACATCTATGGTCATCAGTCCCCTAGAACTTAGAACTACTTAAACCTAACTAACCTATGGACATCACACACATCCATGCCCGAGGCAGGATTCGAACCTGCGACCGTAGCGGTCACGCGGTTCCAGACTGAAGCGCCAGAACCGCACGGCCACACCGGCCGGCCTACGCCTCACATGGACCCGTCAACACCGACATTTGGCTGTTGATGACTGGAAACATTTTCACTGGTCGGACGAGTCTCGTTTCAAATTATATCGAGTGGATGGACGCGCACGTGTATAGGGACGACCTCATGAATTCATGGGCCCTGCATGTTAGCAAGGGACAGTTGAAATTGGTGGAGGCTCTATAAAGGTGTGGGGCGTGTGCAGTTGGAGTGATATGTGACCCCCTGATACTTTTAGATACGACTCATACAGGTGATACGTACATAATCATCCTGTCTGATCACTTGCATCCATTCACGCCCATTGTGCATTCCGACGAACTTGGACATTCCAGCAGGACAATGCGACACCCCTCATGTTCAGAATTGCTACAAAGTGTTCCAGAAATACTCTCCTGAGTTTACTCATTTCCGCTGGCCACCAAACTCTCCAGACATGTACATCGTTGAGCCTTGCAACGTGCTGTTCAGAAGAGATCTCCACCCCTCTTGCTCTTAGGGATTTTTGGAGAGCCCTGCAGGATATTCATGGTGTCGATTCCCTCCAGCACTACTTCAGACATTAGTCTTGCGGCATTTCTGCGTGCTCGAGGGAGGCCGTACATGATATTCGGTAGGCGTACCAGTTTGTTTGGCTCTTCAGTGTATATTCACAGTTTTATTTTCTTTATAGGGGTTAACATCTTACCATTTTTCATGTAACTGCTCCTTTGAACTTAGTATCCGCATTAACTGTACATAATTTTATGATGTTTGTACGTTACACACAGAATAATCTCACCCGAAAGAAATGAGACACCCCGTGAAAAATGATACCAAATACCATTTGATACAGTTTAGTCCCGCTCTTGTACTTGATAATCACCTGGATTCGGTAAACGAATCCAGTCGTGCAGATACGTCGTATGCACGTTAAGCCACTCGCTGAGAATTTCATCATGAAACTCCGTAAAATTTCAGGTGCAACTCCACAAAATTGCGGAAATGCTGATGTCGCCGTTTCACCTGCTGTTCCAACATATAACGTGATTCTGCAGGCCGATCGAGATGTAATAGATTGGGGGAGTATTCAGAAAATCAGTCACTATTCTTCACGCTCTATGAACCTTGCTGTTGCCTTTCTCAAAAACAAGGGAGTGCAATGGCCTTTTGGGCATGTAGATACTGTCGCAATGTTCTGTCGCTAACAGGTTTTTCCTGATGCACCTTGATTCACTGCCTGTAGCAGTTCCTGTTGTGCTTGGAAGCAACATTTATTCAGAAGTCGTGAAACGAGCCTCTGGTTCCTTTCAGTCAAAACGTCTGTCCGACCAGACTTCTGACGTCGCGTTTCGTGGCTACAGGTCGTACATCACCGCTTGCATAGACATTGAACAGTGCGCCGTGAAACACCAACAAAACCAGCAGCTTCACACACAGCATGGCCTTGGTCACAGCCAAACACGATTGCCCGTTTTGTCACTCTGCCACGTCCTTACATTTATGCATGTTTACATTCAATGGCGCTAGAAATATAAAATGTCTCACTGAACACTACTGCCTTATGCTGACGCAGAGCCGGTGTGTGCACGTCACGTTTGCGCGTATGACTCAGTCGCTGCGCTACCTTTAAAGACTTAAACTTTCTTCTGTGCGTGTTCACTTATGTGACTAATTTTTTGTCCGGTGTGATTATCATACAGGTTGTTTTTGTGAGAGCATTTCGTGGTAAGGTACTCTTACGGATAGATGAATTTGCATTCTTATGGTCTGCTCAGTATGCGACAATTTCTTTCTGGTCTTCTTGAGTTATGCAAAATAGCGAAAATGAGCGGGGGTTACAAAACAAGTGCTCTAGATTTGTGAGACAAATCCGATTCCGCGACGTGAGGTAACTGCATCTTTTTCGGACCAGGAACTGTCAATTGACGGACCGCGCTCAGCTGTCTGCACTACTATATTAATGAAATCATTTTTGGCACGGGTTCTAAGTCTTGAGACAAAGTTAAACGTGGCAACTACTGTATGACTGCTACTGACAGTCACTTTGTAGCAGATACAGGACTACTGGATTATCTCCGGTAACCTCTAACTGACATCTAGCGCCCTCAAATGTTTCAACGGAAGTTCTGAAACATACTTTAACTAATCTCTAGCACATTTTCAGGCACGCCCAAGCGATAACGGTGTCTGACTCAATTACTCAGTGACTACGATTACACTTTCGCAAGCAAAACGTAAATTTTGTTCATGTGTTTCAGAGGGAAATAGATTAGTTAATATTAGCAAAGGAGATCTGTAAATCTAGTACATACTTAAAGAATTTCGTCTTACTGATATACACTCGTGCCGTGCCTATGTGTGTGCCATATGTGACATGTGAACTGGCAAAAAAATCTAAGATTACGCTTACAAAAGTATTAACCTCTGAGTTCTAGTGATTCCCGTCCAACTTATTGTGAGATTTGATCCGTAAAACAGAGCAGCCCGTGAAACCGCATTCATCAGCCAACAGAGACACAAGTATTTATCAGAAATGTTACACAAATATGTACCGGAAAGTTGAAGTATTAAGTGAAACAAGTGACGCTGAGAAACCAATGAACTGATGAAAGAGCACTGTTACATAGAAAAAGTGCCATAATACGATCAGTACTGCTCGTTAACATGCAAAGTTACGTACTTCCAAGAACAAACAGAGGGGGTTTGAATATAGCAAGCAGACGAATGCGGTTACTGTTGCAAACTCCATTTATTGTCCAATATTGAGATAAGTAACAAACAACTTCACGAAGGCGACTACAAGCAACCTTGCATATCACACAGATGGGAAAAATATTCCAACTTTTTACAGTATTCATGAAGTAAACTTACCAAGGCAGATTGCTCACGTGGTGTAATTGAATGAGGGGACTGAGTGAATCCAACGAATGGTCATGGATAAATGAAGTAGGAAATGAAATGAAATGAACATCTGGCATCTTTGGCCAGTAGGCCCCATCCGGGGAAGTTCGGCCGCCAAAAACAAGTTTTATTTCAGTCGACGCCACATTGGGCCACTTGCGCGCCTGTGATGAGGATGAAATGATGATGACAACACAACACCCAGTCCCCGAGCGGAGAAAATCGTGAACCCAGCTGGGAATCGAACCCGTGCCCGCTTGCATGGGAGGCGCGCACGTTACCACACAGCTAAGCAGGCGGACGATGAAGGAGGAGAGGATATCGATATGCAAGTGGATATGCCATTCTGAACTGATCACAAAGGGAAGCTAAGTTCCATTTTAATTTGAACAAGCACGCCACACGAGAATGCACTCTGGTTACTCATGACTCGATGAAGAAACGCGTCCACATGAATGTACTTTGATACGTGTGAAGAGCGTAGCTTAATTTAAGAGAACATTGCGATCTCATTTAATTAGTATGACGGAGCATACCACTTCATGTTACGGAATTCAGCCTCAGAAAGGTCCGAACGAAACAGAATTCAGTGTCAGCTTCCGACTGACAATACTTCCGTACAACCGTAATTACACTGGCTGACGTCAGCCAAAATTCCGAGCGAGATGACACGCGCTCATTGTTCACAGGTGACAGACACGGGCAGAGTGTGGCAGCGCTTTGAAAAGGACGAGCCTCTTTGGGAAACAGCGGAGTGACAAATTGCTTACTTACGCAATTAATCAATTCTAATAGCTGAAAGGTTTCAAAGTGAATGTCAAAAAGTCGTGCCAGTATCGAACACGTCGGCTTAGGATGAGATAATACAATTTATTTCCTTTAAGAAACCCCGTCAAGTATCTTGCGTGCAACAGCAGATCTTCAGCTAAATCTCAGCTACCGAATCTAATGAAAGGCAATGAATATTAATGTCTTCAGTCCGAAGACCGGTTTGATACAGCTCTGCGTGATATGCTGTTATGTGGAAGTCGCATGAACACACTACTGCAACCTACAGCTGCGCCCGCTTACTTTATTCAATACTTGGTCTGCCACAGCACTTTTTGTTTGCCACACTTCCATGCACTCTTTGTAGGTGCCATAGAATGAGAAATATTAACATTCAGCCTTTCCTTAAAAATTTTTCTCCCCTTGTTCGATGTAGTATTCCATCCCCACTCATTTTATCTACCCACCTACAAGGGCTGGAGAAAAGTACGGAAACATGGAACACAACATATTACCACGCTGAATACGATGTAGGAAAAACGTTGGCGTTCAAAACAGCTTCCAGTCGTTTCGGAATGGATAAACACCGGTCCTGTAAGCTTTTAAACGGAATCTTATATCGTTATTCCTGCGATGTAGAGGCAAGTTCAGCTGACGACGATAGAGATGGATATCGATCACGCACGATTCTCTCTAAAACACACCTCAAAGGCTGAATAACATTGAGAGGTCGTCACTGTGGTGGGCAATAGATGTGACAGTTCGTTATCGCCCTCACGAAACCGGTCTTGGCCGATGCGAGTTGACGTACCAAAATGGTTAATCGTTCAGAAACCAGATGGCAGTTATAAGAGTCGAGGGACATGAAAGGGAAGCGGTGGTTGGGAAGGGAGTGAAACAGGGTTGTAGCCTCTCCCCGATGTTGTTCAATCTGTATATTGAGCAAGCAGTAAAGGAAACAAAAGAAAAATTCGGAGTAGCTTTGAGGTTCGCCGATGACATTGTAATTCTGTCAGAGACAGCAAAAGACATGGAAGAGCAGTTGAAGGGTATGGACAGTGTCTTGAAAGGAGGATATAAGATTAACATCATCAAAAGCAAAACGAGGATAATGGAATGTAGTCGAATTAAGTCGGGTGATGCTGAGGGAATTAGATTAGGAAATGAGACTGGCAATGGCAAGGAAAGTATTTGTTAACATCGAATATAGATTTAAGTGTCAGGAAGTCGTTTCTGAAAGTATTTGTATGGAGTGTAGCCATGTATGGAAGTATGGAAGTGAAACATGGACGATAAACAGTTTAGACAAGAAGAGAATAGAAGCTTTCGAAATGTGGTGCTACAGAAGAATGCTGAAGATTTGATGGGTAGATCACATAACTTCCGAAGAGGTACTGAATAGGATTGGGGAGAAGAGGAGTTTGTGGCATAACTTGACTAGAAGAAGGGATCGGTTGGTGGGACATGTTCTGAGGCATCAAGGGATCACAAATTTAGCACTGGAGGGCAGAGTGGAGAGTAAAAATCGTAGAGGGAGACCAAGAGATGAATACACTAAGCAGATTCAGAAGGATGTAGGTTTCAGTAGGTACTGGGAGATGAAGAAGCTTGCACAGGATAGAGTAGTATGGAGAGCTGCATGAAACCAGTCTCAGGACTGAAGACCACAACAACAACAACAATTCTTTTCAGTAATGCGGCCTTGCAAAATAACCACGAGACCCACGGAATGCTATTATATGGCTTTGCAAATCATTACCGAAGCTCCGCCAAATTTCAGTCTTGAAATGCAAACTCGGGCGGAAGTTGGAACCACTGTGGCTCTTCCGACAAACTGACATTTTTCCATCGCTCCATTGTCCAGGCTTTGTGATTCCTACTACACGAGGCTTTACGAGCATTTTTATCACTGATGAGAAGATTTCGAATTCCAGTTCGCCCCGTAATTCCCTCATACCGGGCCTCCATCTGTCTCCATTTGGTGCCGTCAGAGTTAGCGAGTGCGACATTCGGTTCTGCACTGACTTTTGCACTTTCCGTTCTCCTATTTTTCGTAACAGTCCTCTTCAATAACCGTTCGTCACGAGCACTATACACGCATTTTAGTCCACATTGTGACTTAGCGGATGATGTTCTTCCGCTTTCCCTGTATGCAGTATAAACCTTCGATACATTGTCTCTTGCAGTACCGAACACGTCGGCGCCAACAATTTTCCCGCGTTTGAATCACTAAGTTCCAACATAATGCTCTCAAAAGTAGACAGAACAATGTTCTGACGACGACTGACACTTGCAATGTGTTGGGACACTGTACAAGTGACTTTAGTGGTCAAATACAACAGCGCAACTTGTAAGACGTCGTGGTCTCCTGACCTTCATTGCTTACATATTCCGCCCTCACAATCATATTCCGCACATCAAGACGCTTCATTCGAACAGAAGCTCGATAAGATAAAATAAATGTTGTATGAATTCATGTAAACAATATGCAAATAACAAGTAAGCGCACCGTGGCTGAAATACTCAAGGCTGGCGTACACACATACATTCCAGACACGTCGGTCACAGGAGCTTTTAGTTTGGGAGAGGCAGACCACACGCCGGGACTCTGGTCCCTTCAGAGGACGAGTCAACATCAACCACCCATAGAGCAGACAGCGTTTGCCCGAGTGAAAGGAGTAATGACCCCGTGTTCGGCTTAAAAGCTAATTCCGCTACATTGTGTGGGAGTGCCAAGCCTACGCATTCTTTAAAAACAGAGCACACATTTCAGAGATTTTCACAGGGAGACAGCAAACGCCAAACGCCGATGCTACAGATTTCCGGATTGGTCGCCTTAAACGAAACGTCATTCCCCCGTTTTAGAAGAGCAATGCTGATTGGCAGACGATATTTCTGACACCCTGAGCTGAAAGAGTAATGGAAGAGACCGTAGGTATACCCGTTCACGTCTGGCATGGAGAGGGGCCGTTCCGTTGTCGCTCTTGGAGCGAGAACACGTAACGAGGGCGTGTGCGCTCGTATGTGTACTCATAGAGCGAGGAACCAGTCTCTCCTCAGTACTTCACTGGGAGAGCACTTTTGTCGAGAACGAATCGGAGTGCGACTCTATATTGAGTGCTTGTGATTAAGCGTTGTTCACTGTGTTGGCCGATACACTTATTGTGCGGTGTGGATGGACAGAGTTATAGTTAAACGCCTCCGAGCGAATTTTAGAGTGGCATCGCGGTGGACTGGTTATCTGACCAGTGTACCAGGACAATAGTTACACTAGGGGCGAATAGGAGTCCTTGACTTCATCAAGGCGTAGGGAGAGTTTGATTGGCGAAGGTCAATCCAGATAGAATGAGAATTATCTTATTTGTCAGCAGAGAGCGGCACAGACAGCAGTCATCGCAGCTTATGGTATTTTGTGCTACAGCTCTTGCGAGCCGCATATTTCCACCACAACAGTACACTTCACCCGACAGCCTCGACCGTACCTAGCAACATTCTAACGGATAATTATTCAAGTTGAGTAGGCGCAGCTCGCAGCCATTCTGCCAAGTCAATAACAATCTTAAAATTTGTATAGAAATTTCATTAGCGAATCCTATAGTTGAGAGGTAACCTCACATTCCGAAAAGAACCCGGAAATAACGTGTTCAGTTCATAACTAAAAGTGCCATTGTGATTTCTCAGAATTTTTGCCAAATAAATAACAATTTTCGTTAGTTTCATGTTTTTCTAACTAGCACTACTCCAGTACCCAAGTATCCTGTTAGTTACGTAAGAAATTTTGTGAATTTTAGTGTCATTTCCTTACAGCGGACGACTCCAGAAGATATTTATTGCTGAAAGTTTTTCAGACATTTCTCTTTGATCGTTAGGAGCGCCTGTCTGATTTCTGTAGTAGGGTGGGGGTGAAAATTGCATCTTGCAGGAGCCAAAGGGTACATCTCAGATTTATCCGTTGCACAGAATGACAGAATAGCACCCACACACACACAAACTGTAGGCTTGGCTAGCGTCTGCATTTATGTTCAAGCATGAACTTCTCGCAGTGTTTCCATATTTTTGTTCAACCCCTGCAGTCTCCAGCATTTTTTTGTAACAACAAATCTCAAAACTTGTATTCATTTGTGTCTGTTCCGGTAATAGTCCAAGTCGCACTTCAGTACGCTTTCAGAAAGATGCTTAAATTCGATTGAGACGCCCAGCTTAACCCACAGGACAGGACTGGTGGTTTCAATTGCGGAAAGGGGTCAAAATAAGGGGCTGTCCGTTACACTCGAACATACAACTTTATTATCTGATGAAACATTACAAGAGCCCTAAATTTTGTTTGTTTTAAACACTCAGCTTTAATCTTTGGGACTTAATTACCAGCTGAAAGCCACTTTAATTTAAAAACGACTGAAGGCCAATAGCTTAAAACGCATGCATAATCGGAAATTTAAAAGGCAAGCCTTATCTTAATACAGTTCTTCAGTTAGGCTGAAGTAAATAAGTTAAATTCAAACTGGCTGAAGGCCTAACACTTAAAATTCGATAACATTACTTTTTAAAAAAAAATACCAAAGGCCTTACGTGAAATAGTTTTTTAATTTAGGCTGATGGCCTTCAGAGCAGACAACTCAAACTCAAAATCGGCTGAAGGCCCAAGACTTAAAAATTCAACAACATTAAAAATTTTAAAATGCCACTCTGCTTACCTGAAACAGTACTTTGATCTAGGCTGAAGGCCTTAAGAGCAAAACAACTCTAATTTAAAACAAAATCAGCTAGAAGCCATACAAGTACAAACAACAAGAACAAATTTAAAAAAAAATATACAGGGCAGTACACCCAAGGGCGCTCAGATGTTCGAGGGTCGGCCTGGAATTCAAACACTAACGCTCGCTGACATGTTCTAAAACAAAATTACCGCTTGATAAGAGCCTTAAGGCCTTAAGGCCTTTAGGCAAAAAGAATGAAATGAACAGTTTCTACAATCGCAAGACGAATATTGTGTCTTTTACGAAAACGTGGCCCCGAAACATTTGTGACAATGGTTTTGAATTCATTTTAGTAGAAAAGAATATGGTGTCATCTTTGTCAAAGTGGGTACTGCAAGTTAAAACCCTAAGACCCATAAGCCATCTGCAGGACGGACCTCTTATTCTTCAGGATTAGTCAAATAGATTTTATAGTCAGCAGAACTTGCATTTAACAACACAATGTAGTTTTTTGAGGCCCGGTGGCGATCAGTATGGGCTGACCCCCTTGAAGCCATTTCTCAAGCAGTGATGATGTGTTTCTGAACGAAGCCTCTAGACCGGCGTGGACTCGTCATTTCATGTACTGTCAAAGTGGGTACTGCAAGTTAAAACCCTAAGACCCATAAGCCATCTGCAGGACGGGCCTCTTATTCTTCAGGATTAGTCAAATAGATTTTATAGTCAGCAGAACTTGCATTTAACAACACAATGTAGTTTTTTGAGGCCCGGTGGCGATCAGTATGGGCTGACCCCCTTGAAGCCATTTCTCAAGCAGTGATGATGTGTTTCTGAACGAAGCCTCTAGACCGGCGTGGACTCGTCATTTCATGTACTGTCATACTCATTGATACACTTCTGGATAGTGTTGAAGGTTCAGCATGCTTCCATTACATGCTGATGTTGCGTCTTGAGATCAAGAATGTCTCTTAATATTTTAGGGGGGTCTAAAGATACCAGGCTTCAGCCTAAGCCAGGGAACTAATCCTGTCCTAGCTGTCCGTCTGTCGTGCTAGACACCATCATCTAATGTATTTTGGACATTATGATTGGAATGTGCTGGGGTTCCAGCTGGGCCGGCCGGTGTGGCTGAGCGGTTCTAGGTACTTCAGTCTGGAACCGCGCGATCGCTACGGTCGTAGATTCGAATCCTGCCTCGGGCATGGATGTGTGTGATGTCCTTAGGTTAGTTATGTTTAAGTAGTTCCAAGTTCTAGGGTACTGATGACCTCAGATGTTAAGTCCCATAGTGCTCAGAGCCATTTGAACTTCCATAGAACAATAGTGCACCCGCCAGCCTGTGTCCGTAGCGCAGAATATGTTTCGAGCAGCCGTTCGCCTGGATGACGGCGTGTCCTGACAAGACCACCGACCCGGTGTAACCAGAACTGTGGTTCATCTCATCAGGCCACATGTTCTGTGGGGACTTCAAAATACTCACGATGCTTTTGGATCAGTAGACGGGCTGTACTAAATAACCATGCTTCTTATGCTTGTGGGATAGTACAGCTGGAGAACACCACTGGACTAAAAGTGATTGGCCACGCCGAAAAACTTTAAAACCTGGACAGAAAAATGTTATCAATACTACTTTGGGACCACCAGAAAACGTTTTGTTGCCCCCTCTCCATATCAAATTGGGGTTGATGAAACCATTTGTAAAATCGCTGCAAAAGGGAGGGGACTGTTTTAAATATCTATGTACAAAATCCTCGAAGCTGTTAGAAGCAAAGTTGAAACAGGGAATTTTCACTGGTCCCGACAAAAGAAAACTTTTAACCGACACCCTCTTTGTGGAAAATGGGAAGGAAAAAGAAGCTTGGGTATCATTCAAGGATGTAGTGCGAAGAGTTTTGGGAAATACTAAGGATCCTGACTACAAAACCATTGTTCGCGGGTGCTATCATCATACGAAGCTCAAGGCTGCAAGATGAGCTCGAAGGTCCATTTTTTACACTCACACATAGACAGTTTTCCAGAAAACCTGGGAGCTTACAGTGAAGAACAGGAGGAGCGATTTCACCAGGATGTCCGCGATATCGAGAAACTGTACCAAGGAAGATGGGGTGTCACTATGCTTGCTGACTACTGTTGGATTCTTAAGCGTGAAACTAAAGATGGAAATCGGAAAAGGATTTGGTGAAGTATCAAGGAAAAGAAGAAAAGGTTTCATAAAAAACATGAATAAGTGTAATAGTGTTACTATACGTCTCAAAATAATGTTTCATTCGTTGTAAAAGAAACATTATGTTTCACAATTTTGAATAAACGAGTGCTTTTACCAGTTTCTTGTGTTTGAATTTGCAAAATAAATAAATAAATAAATAAATAAAAAACCTTATGTGATAGGAAAAAATGGACATCACTTCTGAAATCACAGCATTCTAAAACAAATAATTCAGTAAAAATACCTCATGCAGCTGGCAAAAAATATTTTGCAGACCTGTGTAATCAGTGACGGACGGAGCAAGGAGGACATCAAAAGCAAACTGGGACTGGCAAAAACGGCATTCCTGCCCAAGAGAATTCCACTAGAATCAAACGTACGTTTTAATGCGACGAAGAAATTTCTAAGAATGTACATTTGGAGCACAGCATTGTATGGTAGTGAAACATGGACAGTGGGAAAACCGGAACACAAGAGATACAAAATATTTGAGATATGGTACTACAGACGAATGTTGAAAATGAAGTGGACTGACAAGTAAGTAATGAGGAGGTTCTTCACAGAATCGGAGAGGAAGGAAATATTTGGAAAATCGTGACAAAGATAAGGGACAGGATGATAGGACATCTGTTAAGATATCAGGAAATAACAACTATGGTAATTGAGGGATCTGTAGAGGGTAAAAACTGTGGAGGAAAACAGAGATTGGAATACATCTAGCAAATAACTGAGAACGCAGGTTTCAAGCGCTGCTCTGAAGAAGAGAGGAATTTGTGGTGGGCTGGAACAAACCAGCCAGAAGGCTGACGACTCAAACAAAAAAAGAAAACTACTTATGTTGGTATGTTACGAGCTCGTAATAGGCCACGTGTAGCTGTAAGTTACCCGCCGGCCCCCAACTACTGATCGTCAAAAGATGACATCTTTCGAAAAACGTCGTGTCGAGTGTTCTACGATTCAGATTGCTGCCACCCTCAGGGGACCCAAAGTTCACTGTAACTGCATGACTAAGTATTGTTGTGTTGTCCGTGTGAGCGGATGATTAAACTATTAATAACAGTACCTGTTCTTACATTTAAATGCGTCATGCAATATGAGACAGCATCACAAATGTTTACTATACGATCTTAATGTCATTTTTCTTCTACCTATTGCGTTGTATTATAACAGGCTTAATTAAATTTCGTATTCCTTGCTACAAATATGTATCGCAATTGAAGATGAGAGTGTAATGCGCATTCACGAATACGTGTTACTTCCATCTGAATTTTATACTACAGCAGCTGATCGGTACTTTCGCATACGGTTGTGGGTTGTGAGTGCTGGGAGACAAACAATTAAATATTCCCGCTCTCACATACCCTAACCCCAAAGTGCCCATGTTCTTACTCCACTACCCCTGAGGTAAGCGGCCAAATTTACTTAGTTCACTGCCGAATTTACTAAATTTAATTAAAATTAAACATATCTTTAAATATTCCTGTCTCTGGAAGTATTTATATCTGTTAGTAAGTAGGAAAACCACATTCTTAAGAAGCTCTTAACGGTAGTTTGACATTTGGGTCCGGCTATTAGTTGCTAGACGTGTATTATAACTGAGAACCGCGTCACACAATACTTGACTCAGGCCGCAAGCGGCTCGCTGCCCGCAGTTTGACGACCATTGATCTGTAAAGACTGTCAAAAAGGACGGTAGACCACGAGTTGGCGATAAAGTGTTAGACCTCCACGCATCACAGTACTGGGAGGTCGGGGTCTTGATCGCTCTATAATCAATCCATTGATGGTCCTGATATTTGATTTTTTCCAGGATAATGGCCAAATCGTTATATTTTTCGTCTATATGCACAGAATGTCCCATCGGAAGCGATGCAAATTTATTTACATTGTGCAATAATACTACTTTAAGACTAGTTTTGGATGAATCAATAAATAGGCGCCTTTCAGATGAGTCATCAAAATTGCATCAAAGCAATGCATGAGTCCTTCCACGTCATTGCAAAAAACTAAATTTCCTTCTTTTGAGAAAAACTGGGTAAATTCTTTTTCTCTGTGTCTGTACCATGAAAACGAGGTGCCAGATGATTAAAGGTTTTTATTTTTTAGTCTGGAACGTAACAGTTCGGCTGCATCTTTTGGAAGACTTAAATCTCTTATTAGATCATTGAGCTCACTTTGAGAAAATAGTTGAGGCCTTTCATCTTCGTCTGAAGAAAAATCTGAGTTTGATTCACCCCGAGGAGGTAATGTAACTTCGTCCTCCAACTCACTCGGATATTCATCCAAACTGGAAGGTGGCTGTGGGATAGGTATTTCACAGCTATGGGGATTGGGCGTGTAGCTGAGCCAAGTTTAGGATAACTTATGCTTCTTTTGTTTTTTGAATTGAATCCCTTTACGTCAATTGAACAGAAGTAGCAACCAGTGGTATGGTTTTTCTGCTCACGCCATATCATAGGAATTCCAAATCGAAATGCCTTTTTCTTACCCTTAAATCACAGACGAAGATCGTCTTCACATCTTCTAGACATCTTATGCGGGGCCCACGGTTTATCTTGATCACCTATTTTCAATTTAAAGTAAGTAAAATAAACTTTTCTCACAAAATCACTTATGTTTCTCTGTTGACTTTTAATAGTGTATTCACCACAGATATAAAAAACTGTTTGTAGAAATAACACAACCTCTTGTAGCCATGACTAGGCAGAAATAACAGCATTGTTCACTTGAATAGCAATATGTCTACTGAGAGTTTCTCTTCATTTGTTGCGAGATACAAATCGTCATTTGACTTGTCGCAACACGACAAAACTGAACAATAAGATCGTTTGCATTTACTTCTGGCACCCATGAGTTCACGGTAAAACCTGCAAATGGTAACAAAGAATAGTTAACACTGTAAATGTTTTAAATTAGAGTTTGTTTTATCAGTTGTAATTGATATAATTTTTAATAATTATTAAATTAAAAAACACATAGGAGTCTTACTAATGAACATAAATACTGCAATATACATAAACACCCATGTGATAGAATTTTTTGAATATTTTTCCTGTTTTTGGGAGGTCAAAATCTATAAGAAAATGTTAAAAAATCCTATGCAGTTTTTTAGTCGCAGACCTGTGTTATTTTGCTGCCTAGGTAGCAGAATTGCTTAACTTCATCTGCTTCGTGACCATCAATCCTGATCTTAAGTTTCTCGCTGTTCTTATTTCTGCTACTTCTCATTACTTTCTTCTTTTTCAATTTACTCTCAGTCCATATCCTGTACTCTTTACACTGTTCATTCCATTCAACAGCTGCTTTAGTCTTCTGCACATTCATTAAGGATGGAAATGTTATCAGCGGATCTTATCATTAATATACTTTAACCTTAACTTTTAATTCCACTCCTGAACCTTTCTTTTTTTCCGTCATTGCTTCTTCGATGTACAGACAGAACAGTAGGGGCGACAGACTACATCCCTGTCTTACACCTCTTTTAATCCGAGAAATTCGGTCTGGGCCTATCAGTTTTATTGTTCCCTCTTGGCTCTTGTATATATTGTGTATTATCCTTCTTTCCTTATAGTTTACCCTCTTTTTCTCAGAAATTCGGACAACTTGCTCCATTTGACATCGTCTAACGATTTTCCCGGGCGACAAATCCTATAAACGTGTATTGATTTTCTTTAGGGTTGCTTCTATTATCAACCGCAACGTCAGAATCGCCTCTCTGTTGCTTTTATATTTCCAAAGGCAAACTGATAGTCATCCATCACCTCCTAAATTTTCGTTCCCATTCTTCTGTGTATTATTTTGGTCGTCAATTTGGATGCACGAGCTGTTAACATGATGGTGCTATAGTCTTCGCACTTGTCGTTTGTTGGGATCTTCGGAATTGTCTGGATGATGTTTTTCGAAAAGTTATGTAGTTTACCAATCAATAATAAATGCCGAACCACACTGTCAGTAATGTCTCTTGAGCAGAAAAGTTTGACTACCACAGCTATAGACGCTCACGACACTAGCTCGCGAACAGACGACTAGCTTCGCCGTTGAGCCTGGTCTACACGTAACGTTTTGTCGCCAGCCTTGCGTGATCATGCCAGATTTTGTCAAATAAAACGTTAAGTGTAGACGGAAATTTGACAGTCTTGTATGAAATGAATGAAGTTCGACGAAGTCGGGAAAGACTAATGGGTTCGAGCTTTGTGCAGACGCTAAACTGGCGACAAGTCTATGCATGCAGACGCACGCGTCAGTCTTAATCGCTCAACCTTAGTTCTGCCACAAGTGTACTCTCGGTGACGCTAGAGGTTCCAGCTGTATGAAGAAGGTAGACTCAACTCACGAATTTTTCAGGAGTTCACAGAGCTGTTCGAAGGTTTTCCTTGCCTCGGGCAAGTGTGCTTTAATGATTACAGTACTGAGACCAGGAAAACCAGACATAAGTCACTCTCGTTAATAAGTACCACGAAGTGGTACGTGGAACAAAACACCAAGAAGATCAACTCATTTCGTACTGTTTACAACAGGAAATCAGTGATCATAAGACCGTTGCAGCATCCCTGAATATGGAAGTAAAAAGGAATATAAAAAAGGGAGGAAGGTTTATCTGTTTAGCAAGAGTAATAGGAGGCAGATTTCAGACTACCTAACAGATCAAAACGAAAATTTCTGTTCCGACACTGACAATGTTGAGTGTTTATGGAAAAAGTTCAAGGCAATCGTAAAATGCGTTTTAGACAGGTAGGTGACGAGTAAAACTGTGAGGGACGGGAAAACCCACCGTGGTTCAACAACAAAGTTAGGAAACTACTGCGAAAGCAAAGAGAGCCTCACTCCAAATTTAAACCCAGCCAAAACCTCTCAAACAGAAGCTAAACGATGTCAAAGATAGCGTAAGGAGGGGTATGCATGAAGCGTTCAGTGAATTCGAAAGTGAAATTCTATGTACCGACTTGACAGAAAATCCTAGGAAGTTCTGGACTTACGTTAGATCTGTAAGTGGATCGAAACAGCATATCCAGACACTCTGGGATGATAATGTCATTGAAACAGAGGATGACACGCGTAAAGCTGAAATACTAAACACCTTTTTCCAAAGCTGGTTCAGCAGTTCCTTCTCTAAATCCTCGCACGAACGAAAATATGGCTGACATCGAAATAAGTGTCCAAGGAATAGAAAAGCAACTGAAATCACTCAACATAGGAAAGTCCACTGGACCTGACGGGATACCATTTCGATTCTACACAGATTACGTGAAACAACATGCCCCCTTCTAACAGCCGTGTAGCCAAGTCTCTAGAGGAACCGAAGGCTCCAAATGATTGGAAAACAGCACAGGTAGTTCCAGTGTTCAAGAAGGGTGGTCGAGCAGCTGCACAAAACTATAGTCCTATATCTCTGACATCGATCTGTTGTAGAATTTTAGAACATGTTTGTTGCTCGCGTATCGTGTCATTTCTGGTAACCCTGAATCTAATCTGTAGGAATCAACATGGATTCCGGAAACAGCGATCGTGTGACACCCACCTTGCTTTATTTGTTCATGAGACCCAGAAAATATTAGATACAGGCTCCCAGGTAGACGCCATTTTCCTTGACTTCCGGAAGGCGTTCGATACAGTTCCGCCCTGTCACCTGATAAACAAAGTAAGAGCCTGCGGAATGTCAGACCAGCCGTGTGGCTGGATTGAAGAGTTTTAAGCAAACAGAACATAGCATGTTGCTCTCAATGGAGAGTCGTCTACAGACGTTAAAGTAACCTCTGGCGTGCCACAGGGGAGTGTTATGGGACCATTGCTTTTCACAATATATTTAAATGACCTAGCAGATAGTGTCGGAAGTTCCATGCGGATTTTCGCGGATGATGCTATAGTATACAGAGAAGTTGCAACATTAGAAAACTACAGCGAAATGCAGGAAGATCTGCAGCGGATAGGCACTTGGTGCAGGGAGTAGCAACTGACCCTTAACATAGACGAATGTAACGTATTGCGAATACATAGAAAGAAGGATCCTTTATTGTATGATTATATGATAGCAGAACAAACACTGGTAGCAGTTACTTCTGTAAAATATCCGGGAGTGTGCGTATGGAACGATTTGAAGTGGAATGACCATATAAAATTAATTGTTGGTAAGGTGGGAGCCAGGTTGAGATTCATTGGGAGAGTCCCTAGAAAATGTAGTCCATCATCAAAGGGGTGGCTTACAAAACACTCGTTCGACCTATACTTGAGTATTTCTCATCAGTGTGGGATCCGTACCAGGTCTGGTATCCAAAGAAGAGCGGCGCGTTTCGTCACAGGGTTATTTGGTAAGCGTGATAGCGTTACAGAGATGTTTAGCAAACTCAAGTGGCAGACTCTGCAAGAGAGGCACTCTGCATCGCGGTGTAGCTTGCTGTCCAGGTTTCGAGAGGGTGCGTTTCTCGATGAGGTATCGAATATATTGCTTTCCCCTACTTATACCTCCCGAGGAGATCACGAATGTAAAATTAGAGAGATTCGAGCGCGCACGGAGGCTTTCCGGCAGTCGTTCTTCCCGTGAACCACACGCGACTGGAACAGGAAAGGGAGGTAATGACAGTGGCACATAAAGTGCCCTCCGCCACACACCGTTGGGTTGCTTGCGGAGTATAAATGTAGATGTAGATGTAGAAGATTATGAAAATAAAAGCGCCCATGAGATCTGTATCTGGAACGCAAGAAATTTATAAATCTTGTATGAGGTACTTTGATTCACTTTTCTTTTTGAATGTCGAAGATCACTGTCGGACAGACAACATTCCGAAAAGGACTTAAGTAATAAAAATAAATATAAATTTTCGTCGCGATCGCCATTGTTCATTACGTCCCTCTTACAAAATTAGGCAGTTCAAGGGCCTTGTAGCTCCTGCCAGCTACTAAAAGCCTTAACCTCATGGCGAGTGTCTCGTGGGGGCTGATATCCGCCCTCATGACACTATCGTCTTTTTGAATTTCTCAGTTAACAGTTTGCAGTATTCTTCTATGTCTGTACGTAAGTAGTTGCGTCAGTCTTCCGGTCCTTGCTGCAGTTCTTGCGGAAAATTCACAAAGGAGAATGTGCCTCTCTTGAATAACGAATCCCAGGAGCGTCATGAACGAGGTGTAGACTTTATTTCCTTCTTCACTTTAAGATTACATACCGCAACAGTCGTCACTGGCAGTTCCTCCTTCCTAACCATTTTGGAGCGATTGAGCAGAAGACTGAGCGGAAGTTTGATAGTGTAGTCGCGCGATTTGTGTCGGTCTTGTCGTCAGTTTTGCATGAGCATACAGAACTGACGACAAGACGTTACTTGTAGACCAGGCTTTAGCGAGACGTCGGCGCCAGGCCATAATAATCCGCCCTTTGTCGAAGTTGCTTACACCAGACCCCATTTGGGGTCTGGATCGTGGCTAGAATGAATATTCGTCTCTGCTGCTTGTCCACTTCCCTTACCGCATCACGAGCCCGCAATGCCAACATGTTGTGTCGATGTCAGTGTGGGCAGTGTTCATTACATATTGGCTCATTACTGCACGTTAACGTCATTGATATGTGTAGATGTAATGGTGTGATGTTGTGAGGGTTAAGCAGCTGAGAATCTGTTCTGCTGGGGAATTTGTACTGGAGAGAGTGGGTCTGCCACTCACCCACTCGGCCAGACCTGAAGAGGGCACTAAGCCGGCGGGTGACAGAGTAGCCGGTCCACCTCAGGCCGATTAAGTCAGGGGCTCGCTAACGTGTGAGTTACGGGCGACGCGACTTCTTGCTCCAGGTGGCCGTCACGAGCACTCACGGAGCGCTCGAGGAAGGAAGATGAAAACAGGGACATTCTGTGGATTGAGTCAAAGTCCTTCGCTTTAGCTCTGAGACTGGGTATTCTTCAACGCGGCCAGTGGGAGTGGACGGAGTCAGCAGTACAACCTTTTTTGTCTAGACAGAGAGTTTATAAAATGGTATAACTGGTTTAGATTGTCCTGCCGTTCATCTTCAGACAGCAAAATTCCCTTACAGAGTGTATCACGTCACATGTTGTACAATTAAGTGCCGAGTCATTAAAACTGACACGGTACTTAATCGTTCAACATGTTACTTGCTGCACTCTTTGCAAAGATACGAGGCGTGTTTTCTAAGTAAGTACCGTTTTGAAATTTAAAAAAAGACCTGCTAAGATAGCTCAATAATTTTATTTTTACATCAAAGCCTGTACCTCAATCTACACACTGACGCCATTACAGTCTGATTCTTCCTTGTTCACGTTGTGTACTGAGTGTTTAAGATGCCTCCGATAATCGTGAATCCCACCAACTGTGAAGTACGGACTGTTATAAGATTTCTTAGTGCTAAAGGCCTAACAGCGATCGATATTCATCGTGAGATATGTGCAGTTTACGGAGAAAACATTATGAGTGATGGAATGTTAAGAAATTGGGTGAGAGCATTTAAAGATGGCAGCACAAATGTTCATAATGAACAACGGAGTGGGCGTCCTTCCGTCAATTATGGAAGTTTGGTGCAGGAAGTGGACAATAAGGTGAGAGAAAACGGACGCTTTACGATTTCCTCCTTGCGGGATGACTTTCCTAATGTTTCTCGTAGTATTCTGTATGGCATTGTGACCGAGTACCTGAATTACCGAAAATTGTGCGCACGTTGGGTACCGAAAATGTTGACGGATGTGCACAAAGCCAAACGTTTGGACAGTGCATTGACTTTCCTTGAGCGGTACCACTACGACGGTGATGATTTCTTAAGCCAAACTGTTACTCACACTAGAATCAAAGCAACAGTCCATGGAAGTTGAGCAAGGGCATCGTTTTGCTGCAAGACAATGCCCGTCCGCATGTGGCGAATCAGACTAAAGATTTCATCATATCTTTTCGATGGGAAACTCTAGATCATCCTCCGTACAGCCCCGATCTTGCGCCCAGTGACTACCATCTGTTCCTGCACTTGAAGAAACACCTGGGCGGTCAGCGTCTTCAAGACGATGACGAAGTCAAAACAGTGGTGGTGCAGTGGTTAACAAGTCAGGCGGCAGACTTCTATGAGGAGGCTATTCAAAAACTGGTACAACGTTATGATAAGTGCCTCAATATTGACGGAAATTATGTAGAAAAGTAGATGAAGGTACAGGCCTTCATGTAAAATTTATTGAGATATCTTAGAACGTCTTTTTTTAATGTACTTAAAAAACACGCCTCGTATTTTATGATCTGAAAACGATACTATGACAATTGAAACCGGTCATAAATTTTTAAAAACTCGCGATACTGACAATTAAAAGTTAGACTGATAATTAAGATCGCTTTATAGCTGATATTAGAATTACGGGCATGAGGCCGTGGTCCAAGGCATAATTCTCTGCCTAACATTTCGTCTTCCACTGTTGGAAACATCATCACAGGCTTTAACGACGCAGGAAGCTGTTACAGACTCAAAGAAGCTTAGGCAGCCGAACTGTTTATGCGTACCCACTCAGCGGTCGGTTTGTGACGTCACCAGACTGCTGCTTAAGATCGCGGAGTCACGCTGACGTATGCTATGCAGTTTGTTGTGGGAAATAGCTTGCGCTGTTTCTTTTATTTAGCACTAAGGCCCACACCTTGTTTAATTTCAGTCTTTCTTCTTTTCTGTTGAAATTTTTTTTGTGATTTTTTATTTCTGGTCTCTTTGTGCACACTCTTGCTTAGCAGTGACCAGATCTTGATTAAACCACAGTGCCAGAGAAACGAATTTGGTGGTTTCCCGATCCTAGTGAATGATCTGCTACTGCTGATTTATCCGCCTCGTCGACCCGACAACTGTTCTTGTGTTCCTTAAGGCGGGTTGCAAGTGGGCTGCTTCTGTGTTGGCAGCGCTATGTAGCGCTTTGTATTGGATCTCTGATTGCGCTTTGTTTGTAAGATACGCTGAGGCTGGTCGGACCCGTTGTTGGAATTTAATCGCCAGTAGTGTTGGGCAGTTGGAAGTTAGTCGCCAGCAATGATGGAAGTACTGTTAGGCAGTAGGAGGTGAGCCTTCAGCAGTGGTGGATGTGGGGAGAGAACTGCCAGAGCTTTGAGATGTTAATATGAGCGGACGATCTGGACGTGTGTCCGTCAGAAAAAGGAAATTTGTCAAAATAAATGTCAAGAATTTATATACACTGCTGGCCACCGTAAATGCAACACCAAGAAAGACAAGAGGTAGCACAACAAGATTTATTTTGTAGATAACATGTTGACCAAGTATCAAATGATTACGTTTACAGACGTCTGTGACATGTGGTTCCTGCCAGAATCAGTAGCCAGAGTAGCCGCCATTGTTGGAGATCACCGCTGCCACACGTCTCGGCATTGAGTCAAAGAGACGTTGGATGTGTTCCTGGGGTACAGCAGCCCAAGTACCTTCCACACGTTGCCAAAGATCATCTGGTGTGGCAGCTGGGGATGTAATCTGGGTCACTCGTTGAGCAACCATGGACCACATGTTTTCTATCGCCGAAAGATCCGGAGAGCGAGCCGGCCAGGGAAGCAATTCAATCTGGGTATTGACGAAGAACCTTTGGACAATGCGTGCCACGTGTGGTCGCGCATTATCCTGTTGAAATATGACTGTGGCCGAGCCCTGAAGGTAAGGAAGGACAACTGGCTCCAGCACCTCGGATATGTAGCGCCGGCTATTTAAAGTACCGGCAATGCGTACTAGAGGCGTGCGAGAGTAATATCCAACACCGCCCCATACCATAATACCCGGTGCAAGACCAGTGTGGCGGTGCATAATGCAGCTGTCCAGCATCCTCTCTCCACGGTGTCTCCACGCTCCAATCCGACCATCGTGGTGCTGCAGACAGAAGCGTGCCTCGTCAGTAAAGACAACGTCATTCCATTCTGCCGTCCACATCCGTCTGTCATCACACCATTGGCGACGGAGACGTCTGTGGTTCTGCATCAATGGTAGACGAAGCAATGGACGTCTTGTGGACAGACCACTCTGCTGTAAACGGCGTCGAATGGTACGCGCAGACACTGGATGATGCGTTACAGACGCAATGTGCTGTGCTATGGTTCGGGATGTCACTGAGCGATCCGTCACTGCCATGCGCACAATTTACCTATCAGCACGTGCAGTGGTGCACCGAGGTGAATGCGATCGATCACGTCGGTCCGTCGTACCCTCCTGCATCCAACGGTCACATATCCGCATTAAAGTTGTTTGGTTTCGTCCAACACGACTAGCGATTTCTCTGTATGATAATCCACAATCTCGGTAAGCCACTATCCTTCCTCTGTCGAACTCGGATACTTGATCAAAAGATGTTCGCTGTTGTCTACAAGGCATAACTGATCGTCTTGTGAAACAACCACAAGGTAAACACACGTGACGAACGTACACTCGTCGAAACCGCCAAGCCTTAAATGGCGCTATGAGGTGGCGCCACAGGCCCGCGTGATGTGCGTCTGCGCTGAAATTCTAATCAGTTGCATATCTCATCGTTGCAAACCCATGGTGTAAATTTCACTTGATTCGGATGCTTCCTTCAGGTTGTTGCATTTACGGTGGCCAGCAGTGTATATGTTATGACTTTTGAACACTATTAAGGTAGATACATCGTTCGTTCTCTACCAAAATCTTTCATTTGCTAACTATGTGCCTATCAGTAGTTAGTGCTTTCAGTAGTTAGAATCTTTTATTTAGCTGGCAGTACTGCAGTAGTACGAGTAGCGAAGATTTTTGTGAGGTAAGTGATTCATGAAGGGTATAGGTTATTGTTAGTCAGGGCTGTTCTTTGGTAGAGATTATTAAAAGTCAGATTGCGTTGCGCTAAAATATTGTGGTTCAGTTTAGAAATGATCAGAACAAGTAAAGAGAAAACTGTCTGAGTACGTTCAGCTTTACTCAGCTGTTTCTGTATCTAATAGGGTAGTTTACCAGCATAGTCTTTCTTTGCATTCAAAGGGGAAGTTTCAGGGTGTTAATGCCTCTTTTTCTAGTTCTCCTCTTCCTCTGACAAACGAGGAGCGTAGGTCCCTTGCTAAAGTATGAAAAACCCTTGCACTCGTGGTCAAATTTACATAGGAACTACAAAAAGGAAACATCCGCCTTCAGGAAAATGAGAGCAATAGTCGCCTAGGCTGAACGGATAAATCACCAGTAGGACCAGGAAACCACCCAGTTCGTTTCTTTGACGCTTTGTTTCTAACAAGATCGAATAATTACTACACTAGGACGTACAGAAAGACCATGGAAATACAAAAGTACAAAAATTATTTCAACAGATGAAATGTCGTGTGGCTAGAGCCTCCCGTCGGGTAGACCGTTCGCTGGTACAGGTCTTTCGATTTGACGCCACTTCGGCGACCTGCGCGTCGATGGGGATGAAATGATGATGATTAGGACAACACAACACCCAGTCCCTGAGCGGAGAAAATCTCCGACCCAGCCGAGAATCGAACCCGGGACCTTAGGATTGACATTCTGTCACGCTGACCACGTTTTTTTTTTGTTTTTTTTTGTTTTTTTTTTTTTCGATTGCGCAATTTTCCTTCCAGCGAGGTGTTGTAAACCTCCTTAACCTGATATATGTCGTTCTCCGGTATTCTATGGCGTACATAGCTGTATTCCACAAGAAAATGTTTATAGTGGTACAGCTCGTGGGAGATGTGATGCACATCGATTGGTGGATCTCTGCTGACTGGGGTGATTTCACGTAAGAGATGAGCCACTAAGGTCCGCGGTGATCGTTGCCACTGTTTATAAGTTTTGCTAACGTATAGCGCTTGCGCTTTGAGGTAGATGTCTGTTAGATGTAGCCCTCCATTGCGTATCGATAGCGTCAAGGTATCATATGAAACCTTAAATATCTGACCTCTGCTGACAAAATAACCAAGCGCTGCTTGCATTTGGTGTGCTATGGTTCGTGGCAGAGGAAGCACTTGAGCAACATAGTTTACTTTGGAGGTTATATAGGTATTGGCTAGTTGCACTTTTTGTATTGCATTTAAATTACGCAAGCTGTGTTGTTTTATGCTTGCTCGTAATGTGGCAAGTAAGTTCCTATAATTGAGAGCGGCTGTGCGGCGGATATTATTCGTATATTCTATTCCAAGGCATTTAATTTTTTCCACAGTGTTGATACGTCCAGCGGCTCTGATCTCTATGCCCCTACCAAGATTCATAATATCAGATTTATTGCGGTTGAGTTTAGCTCCTGACGCCAGTTCGTAGGTCGCCACAACTTCAAGTACTGTTGCCAGCTCGCTTTCGTCAGTCACAAGTATCCCTACATCGTCCGCGTAGGCTTGACATATGATCTTCTGTCCGTGTATATGTAGTCCACGGAGTTGCCGAGTCAGGGATACTAAGAGAGGTTCAAGCGCAATCGCGAAAAGCGTCATGGACATGGGGCAACCTTGTCTTACCGAACTGTAAATATTGATCGGGTGACTGAGTTGTCCGTTGACACTGATTCTTGACGTGCTATTCGTCAGTATGTTTTGCACGGAGGCTATAATTTTCTGTGGGAAGTGCATGGATGTCATACACCGGAACAGGTACGAATGATTAACTTTATCAAAAGCTTTTTCAAAGTCAAGCGACATCAGGGCACAGCGAATGTTGCAGGCTTCCGATATCGTTATAATGTCTCTGTAGTCGCATAAGGTCTGAAATATCGTTCTATCCTTTCCCACACTTGTCTGGTAAGCTCCAGTCACTGTACGAATAACTGAATTAAACCTTTGCATCATGATACGGGCGAAGATTTTATAATCACTATTGAGAAGTGTTATGGGTCGAAAATTCTCCACGCTTTTGCCTCTTTGTGTTTTGGGACTAAGACCACTGTACCTTCACAGAATTCCTTCGGAAGGTCAGTGTCGGCATTTAGTATTTCATTGCAGACGAGTGTCAATTTGGCAATTATCTGTTCGCGAAAAGTTTGATAAAATTCAGCGGGTAGCCCATCTGGTCCAGGTGATTTATTCTTTGGACTCCTCGAGATGGCATCTTCGACGTCTTCGTCCGTTATTCTTGCTGCGAGCACATCAGCTTCTTCTGGAGTGAGTCGCTCTGTCGTCCTAGCAGTGAGAGCTTGCTGCTCTGTTTCATCAGTCTGTGTATTGGCCAGCAACTCACTAAAGTGTCTATGGATCTCGTCTCGTATTGCAGCTTGATCTGTCAAGAGTCTCCCGTCTGAAGTTTTGAGTTCCGTCAGAATTTTCCGTTTTTGTCTTTTGTTCTCTTGGAGGATGTGGTACATCGATGTTGTTTCTTCTCGTGTACCGTTCTGCAAACGCGTTCGTATTTTACAGCCTTCGAGATGGTGTCTCTGCAGGGTGAGCAATTTTGCTTTTATTCTGTTGATTTGCCCATAGTTTGTTATGATTGTAGCATCCCGAACGCACAAGTCTCTCAGACAGCTGAAGTAAAAGTCTAATGTCCGCTTCCGCCAGGCGACTTTTTCACGGGAGTAAGTTTTCATTGTCTTTATTATTGCGGGCTTCGCGCAGTTTAGCCACCAATTCAGCGCCGTACCGTACAAGTGGAACTTCCTTTCACATTCTGCCCAAGTGGTGTGGAAGGCGGCGTGACATCCAGGATCCGAAAGATGAGCAACGTTTAGCTTCCACTGACCTCTCGCCCTGTAAGTTCCTTGTGTCTCTAAATTTATCGTACATATGTACGCGATAAGATCAGAGAAAATAGTGGGCCATAGCTCGGACTGTAAAACGTGTCTCCTTAAATTGGACGTTGCGTAAATCCTGTCGATACGACTGGCAGAATGGCTGGTGACATAGGTGAAACCTAGCTGATCACCATGTTTTAGTTCCCAAGTATCTAACAGATGGAATTCTCTGACGATGTTCTCCAGCTCCAGAGATTTGTTAAAATTTGGCGTCTGATCTTTGGGACTCAGCACGCAATTAAAGTCACCCGCAAATATTATTTGTTAAAATCGCACCGCGAAAAGGGGGGCGATGTTCTCCTTGAAAAATTCGGCCCTGCGGCGCTTGTTTCCGGTTCCAGACGGGGCATATATGTTGATAAACCTGGTGTTGTTTATCGTGACAGCGAGACCACTACTGTTCGGCAGTTTCGTCACGTCTGTAAGTAGGATCCCCTCTTTAGTCATAATCGCTGTGCCGAGGCTATTGTCATTGCCAGGATTGATGACGGCGTTGTAGCCAGTGATGTCGTCCAAACGGATAGCCGTTACTTCTTGCAGCATTAAGATGTCAACATCAGAGGCGTACAGAAAATCTTGGAGATTTCTCAGATTGAGGGTGCTGTTAATTTTATTTATATTCAAGGTCGCAGTTCTGTACGCCTGCAAGGACGACATGTCGACTATACCGTGTCAGGTGGGATACTGTTTGCCAGGTGAAGTGGATGTTTGCTCTACTTAGAAGAAGTCGGCATTATCATCTTCTGCACGAGCGTCTTTGATGGTGGTTTGTTGCCGGGTGGACACATCTTATCGACGGCAGGGTGCCGTCCGTCCTGAACGTTGTGGTATGTCAGCCATCTCTGCATCATGGCTTTGCTCCTCCATGTCATCCGCCCAGTCTCGCGTGCACGTAACTTCCCGCGAGTCCGTTTTTGGTACAGGTGGAGGGTCCTTCCGACTAGCTGTACCGCCTGGAATGTGGATTCCATGGTCGGGTTCAGTGTCCTCGTTTCGGGTCTTCGTTTTTATTGTTCGATCTTCCGGAGGAGCTGCATGTGTCGTCTCCGCCAATTCTTGGCCTATCTGTTTCGCCTTTTCGCGCAAGATTGGCGCGATTTCTGCTGCTCCCTGACGGGTTATTCGACGTTTCTTCCGTTTCTTTGGTGAAACAGTTGGAGGCTGCTGGTCATTATCCTCCGATGTTGCAACTGTGTCCTCTTTGTGGTGCCCGACTTCTTCGAGTGGTTTGCACATGCCCTCTTCTGCCGTCTTAGCCTGGTCTTGTTCTGCACACCTGTCAGTTTCCTCGTCTTGTGAGTGTGCTGGACCTGTAGCTTCTGTGCTGCTAGTATCCATGGCTACGGTACCATCGGGAACGTCGGCATAAGCAACGACCGCCCTGTCGAAACACATATCTGGGGCGACGTCACTGCGAATTGCGGCGGCGTACGTCACGGGTAGCGTGGCCATCTGACTAGGCGGGTCTCGCTGCCCAGTCGGCAGTTGCGTCACACGCCGTTGAACACACTGCGCGCGGACGTGTTGGGTCGAACCACAACCCGAGCAGGTTCTCGGCTGGCCATCGTAAATGATGATCGCTCGATATCCACCAATCCAGAGATACGATGGGATATGTTTCAGCATGTCAATCTTAACTTGCCTGACTCCATTTAATACTGGATACTTGTGCAAGCTAGACCATTTTTCGGCGACATTGCTGATAATGGCGCCATAGTCTCTCAGTTGGTTGTTAATCTCCTCGGGCGTTATTTCAAAGGGGAGCTCAAAGATTCGAACCGTACTTGTTCCCATTCCGGCACGCGAAACCGTGACCTGCCCTATGTGTCCGTCTGAATGTTTGAATTTTGCCACCCCACCACATGTTTCTACAATTTGGTCGCACTTGTCAGAACTGGATAACTTAAGGAACACAGTCGGACTGACAATCGACAGGTGAATTCCAATCAATTCATCCACTTTGATCTGAAAAGTTTCTTCGATTAATGCCTCTACTTCGTAAGATTTCGGTCGGGCTTAGTTCGGATCGAAAATCAACTTCAAAGTATCGCGACGCGTTGTCTGTTCCATTATGTCATTCTAGAATGTGATCGTGGACCATGACTAACGCAGAAAGCGCGCACTCACCACACAGCGCCGGCCGCTCGCAACGACGATGTAAACACCGCAACAGCCGCTCCGCACGTCCGCACAACACGGCCGCCGGCGGCGGAGACCACTCAGCTACCGGGGCCGGACATTTCAACAGATAAGAAGGAGGGTTGAAATTAGACAATATTATGTGACGTAAAGATGGAAGGGGGGGTCGCGGGTGGGGGAGAAAGGAAACCCCAAGGGAATGAATTCATGATGCAAATGACATCGCGAATTCCTTTCCTTACTAGGCAGGAAAGAATTCACGATGCACCTGACATCATGAATTCCTTCCTGCCTAGTAAGGGAAGGCCGGTCGGTGTTGCTGAGCGGTTCCAGGCGCTTCAGTCTGGAACCGCGAGACCGCTACGGTCGCAGGTTTGAATCCTGCCTCGGACATGGATGTGTGAGATGTCCTTAGGTTAATTAGGTTTAAGTAGTTCTAAGTTATAGGGGACTGATGACCTCAGAAGTTAAATCCCATAGTGCTCAGAGCCATTTAATAAGGGAAGGAAATCATGATGTCAGCTGCACGGTGAATGCCTAACCTTTCATTTCCTTTCTCCCCTTCCTCACCCCTTTCCACCTTAAAGTCACATAATATTTTCTAGTAAGGGAAGGAATAACGGAAGGGAAGGAATTCATGATGCAGCTGACACCATGAATCGCTTCCCTTCCCTTCCCTCTCTCTCCCCACCCCCTCCCACCCCTTCCACATTCAAGTCGCATTATAAGTATCACAGCTGCGGATTCCGCGTCCATTCTATCAGAGTGGCGTAGTTGTTAACGCAACCGCCTGGTATGCCGGAGATCCCGGGTTCAAATCCCCATCCAGCCAATATTTTCACTCTTGGCCGCTGACTCCACAAAAAGTTCCGATGCAACTGACACCATGAATTACTTTCCTTTCCTTTCCTTTTCTTCCACCTCATCCTCCTCCGCCGTCAACTTACATAATGTGTATCACAGTTGTGGATTACGCATTACCCATTCATATAATGAAATTAGATAAGTTGTGGGCTACGCGATCTTAGGCAGCAGTCTGATGACGTCACGAACAGAAGGCTGCGTGGATACACATAAACAGCTCGGACTGCCAAGCTTGCGTAAGTCTGTCTGTAACTGCTTTCTGAGCTGTTAAAGCCTCTCCAGCAGTGGAAGATGAAACATTAGGCAGAGAACTATACCTCGGGCCTCAGTATACTGCCCATAAATATCAACAATATCGCAAATACCGGCCGGGAAAGCATGCGTTCTATGATTAACATCGCTTTTCCACGTTCTTGACCATGTCAACCCTTATAGAGCACCGTTTCATTTGATCAAGGATTCATGAAAATCAGCAGATTAATATTCACAGGTGTTCCGCGAAGGCTATGCCGTCCTGTTACGATCCTAGCGCGTCTCTGAATCCGTTCTACGTGTGCGGTCTTGCCTTCTACGATAGTACACATTAACAAGTTTTAAGTGATTCTCTTTCCATAAATGTTATACTTTCCATATTAATCTCATTTTACATGATAGCTCCATTTCAAATCGCTTCTTAGTACTTAGAGACTTCCGGAAGTAAGTTACACTTCTTTGAAACCTTCTCGTGTTATCAGGCGAGTGGCCTCATCGTCTTATCGCAACGTTTCAATGGATCCCATATCGATCTTCTTCAAGCCTGAAGATGATGGATACGGAGTCCATTGAAACGTTGCGACAAGACGATGAGGCCACTGGCCTGATAACTCGAGGAGACTTCACAGCTGAAATACGCCGAGAAACCCTGAAACCGTAAATAAGGTACCCATGTTGTCCCACGCTAAGACCGTTATACACTGAAGCGCCTAAGAATCTGGTATAAGCATGTGTATTCAAATACAGATATATATAAACAGACAAAATAAGGCTCTGCCATCGGAAACGCCTCTACAAGAAAAAAAGTGTCTGTCGGAGTTGTCAGATCAGGTACAATGGCAGGTTATCAAGATTTAAGTGAGTTTGAACGTGCTGTTATAGCCGGCGCACGAGCGATGGGACACAGCATCGCCGAGTTAGCAATGAAGTGGGGATTTTTCCCGTAAGATCATTTCACGAGTGAACCGTGAATATCAGGAATCAGAGAAGACATCAAATCTCCGACATCGCTGCGGGTGGGAAAAGATCCGCAAGAATGGGACTAACGACGACTGAAGAGAATCGTTCAGCGTGACCGAAGTCCAACCCTACCGTAGATAGCTGCAGATTTTAATGCTGGGCCATCAACAAGTGTTAGTGTGCGAACCATTCAACGAAACAACATCGATACAGGCTTTCTGAGTCAAAGGCTCACTCATGTACGCTTGATGACTGCACGACACAAAGCTTTAGGCTTCACCTGGGCCCATCACTACCGACATTGGACTGTTGATTATTGGAAACATGTCGCCTGGTCGGACGAGTCTCGTTTCACATTGTATCGAGAATCCATAGACTCTGCACATCATCAGGTGACTGTTCAACCTGGTGGAGGCTCTGTAATGGTGCGAGGCGTGTGCAGTTGGAGTGATATGGGATTCCTGATACGTCTAGATACGACTCTGACAGGTGACACGTACGTAAGCTTTCTGTCTGATCACCTACATCGATTCATGTCCATTGTGCATTCCGACGGACTTGGGTAATTCCAGCAGAACAATGCGACGCCCCACACGTTCAAAATTACTACAGTGTGGCTTCATAAACGCTCTTCTGAGTTTAAACGCATCCGCTGGCCACCAAACTCCCCAGACATGAACATTATTGAGCATATCTGGGATGCCTTGCAACGTACTGTTCAGAAGAAATCTCCATCCCTCGTACTCTTACAGATTTACGGTCAGGCCTGCAGGATTCATGGTGTCAGTTGCCTGCAGCACTGCTTCAGACAGGTCGAGTCCACGCCACGTCGTTTTGCGGTACTTTTGCGTGCTCGCGGGGGCCGTACACGATATTACGCAGGTGTACCAGTTTCTTTTGCTCTTCAGTGTAGGATCGTTTTATTGTCCGCCTGTCTGTCCGACTCTTCAAAACCATTTTTCTCATGAATGGGTTGACATATCAAGTTGAAATCTGTATCACGTACTGAGGTCCATAGTCCCTTGGTGGTGTAAAACATTGAAGCTTCTAAGTCAATGCATTGGAAAGATACGGCCATTTATGTCATGTATTTTAATACACAACAACTTACAGATCAGAGCCAAATCAGTACTTTCCGTTGGACAAGAATCATGAAATTTGTCAAAAAGGGAAGTCTCCATAGTGCAACCAAAGGAAAACTGTAAATTCCGGAAACTGTAAATTTGAAATTGTGTCACAAGAAAATCTTTTTTTGTCATTCGTTATCTGACTGTTTGGCTGGCCGTCTCGCTGTTAAGCCCCCTTTTTCTCAGGAATAGATAGAAGTATCACATTCAAAGAACCATTGATATGGTCATTGAAGTCACTCATAAAAACCTATGGAGTACTTTCCGTTGGCGTAGAATCATTAAATTTGGTAAGAAGCAAGGTTTCACAGTACAGACACAGGAATAAAAAAATCCGAAAATAAATAATTTGTAATTACATCACATAAAAAATATTTCTGTTGTCACTTGCCATCCGACATTAAACTCGTAATTAAAGTGTTGTGTACGACTTCGCACACAAAAGTTTTAATTTCAAGTTTGACGTCAGGTAGCAAGTAATGCAGCAAAAAATGAGACCAGCTCTCATTGGCAGCAAAGATGAGGCTCTCTGAACTAAGCACGAAGAATGGTTTCAGAGCAGCGAGCAGGCAGCGTCTGCACAGGTTGATTTAGCAAAGAGGCTCCAAGTGCGAGTGGGTTGAGTGGGTGCCACCGGCCGTTCTATACTGCGGCCGCAAAGGGCACTCGTAGTCCAGAGGCGCTGGATGTGTGGCTCAGCGGCTTCAAGTGATCCTGCACTACTCCTATCAGTGTCTCACGGAAAGCTGCAATTCTGTTGTCAGCTTTGACGCCCTTGGGGTTGGTTCAAATGACTCTGAGAACTATGGGACTCAACAGCTGAGGTCATCAGTCCCCTAGAACTTAGAACTACTTAAACTTACCTAACCTAAGGACATCACACACATACATGCCCAGAGTAGGATTCAAACCTGCGTCCGTAGCGGTCGGCCGGCCGAAGTGGCCGTTCGGTTCTAGGCGCTACAGTCTGGAACCAAGCGACCGTTCCGGTCGCAGGTTCGAATCCTGCCTCGGGCATGGATGTGTGTGATGTCCTTAGTTAGGTTTAATTAGTTCTAAGTTCTAGGCGACTGATGACCTCAGAAGTTAAGTCGCATAGTGCTCAGAGCCATTTGAACCATTTGAATCGTAGCGGTCGCGCGGTTCCAGACTGAAGCGCCTAGAACCACTCGGCCACAACGGCCGGCCCTTGGGGTTGTATCGATACATGATACCACAAAGACTAACAGTAGTTCTGCAGTAGTTCCCATACAACCTGTAACGCTTGATGTATGTGCACTGATCTCTCCTAAATATCTGATGATGGATAAATTACGACATGAATCATGCCAACAATAAAGTCGTCCCTTGCTTGATGTTTGACATTTACCTCTGCAGTCAGCCTGAATGGGGATCCGCTGCTTATTGTATCAACAGTCGCGTGCGTCATGCATGACATTATGTTACATGTTACATTTATATTGTTCAAATTAAAACTTACTCGGAACTTTTAGAATTTCTGGGACCGATATCTTGGTGGTGTCAACGATGATAACAGGCAAAAATGGTCGAATCTCGATTCACGCTAAGGATTATCTGTCTATTTACATAATTAAGTTTGTTCAACATGGTTGAAATGACTCTAACAAGGGAATCTCCTCATCGCACCCCCCCTCAGATTTAGTTATAAGTTGGCACAGTGGACATGCCTTGAAAAACTGAACACAGATCAATCGAGAAAACGGGAAGAAGTTGTCTGGAACTATGAAAAAAATAAGCAAAATGTACAAACTGACCAGTCCATGTGCAACATACGCAACATCAAGGAAAGTGTGGGCTCCAGAGCGCCGTGGTCCCGTGGTTAGCGTGAGCAGCTGCGGAACGAGAGGTGCTTGGTTCAAGTCTTCCCTCGAGTGAAAAGTATGATTTTTTATATAATCAACTTAGCTCTCCAAAATTCCAGGAAATGTTCAGATTTGCTAGGACATGTTCAAGATTTGAAGGTCTACACACGGAAAAATTTGAAAACGTTAAAATCATATGTTTTGACAGCGCACAGGGAAAACTGTGCGACTGTGAAACTGTTGCATTCATTTGTTGCAGTTTATGTGACAAACTCCTATGTTTTCATCACTTTTTGGGAGTGATTATCACATCCACAAGAAAACCTAAATCGGGCAAGGTAGAAGAGTCTTTTTACCCATTCGCCAAGTGTACAAGTTAGGTGGGTCGACAAGATATTCCTGTCATGTGACGCACATGTCGTCACCAGTGTCGTATAGAATATATCAGATGTGTTTTCCTGTGGAGAAATCGGTTGACCTATGACCTTGCGATCAAATGTTTTCGGTTCCCATTGGAGAGGCACATCGTTACGTCTACTAATCGCACGGTTTTGCGGTGCGGTCGCAAAACACAGACACTAAACTTATTACGGTGAACAGAGACGTCAATGAACAGATCATAACTTTGCGAAAATAGAGAAAGTAGACTTTTCACTCGAGGGAAAACTTGAACCAAGGACTTCTCGTTCCGCAGCTGCTCACGCTAACCACGGGACCACGGCGCTCCTGAGCTCACAGTCTCTTTGATGTTGCGTATCTTGCGCGTAGACTACTCAGTTTGTATATTTTGCTTATTTTTTTCATAGTTCCACACAACTTCTTCCTGTTTTCTCGATTGATGTGTGTTCGGTTCTTCGAGGAATATTGACTGTGCCAACTTATAACTAAATATGAGGGGGGCGCGATGGGGAGATTCCCTTATAAGCGCTATGGGACTTAACTTCTGAGGTCATCAGCCCCCTAAGATTTAGAACTACTTAAACCCAACTAAGCTAAGGACATCACACACATCCATGTCCGAAGCAGGATTCGAACCTGCAACAACAGCAGCAGCGCGGTTCCGGACTGAAGTGCCTAGAACGGCTCGGCCACAGCGGCCGGCAATTAAGTTTGTGCGCAACCTTCAACACAAGAGTCCTACTTGCATCTTGCCAATTTAGTTTTTTTAAATTTAATTGTTCTCTCTGTTGTTTCAATTTCTGGCTTCACGAGCTTCAGTAACAGACAGCGCGTGTGTGAAGATAAAAGCAGCGCGCGTAAGACCCTGACAAGTGGGGACGTGAGTGAGAGAGCTGGCGGTGCCGGACCGGCGCGCTAACGCCGCACTTCTCACTTCACTTTCACCGGCGCGCCTGACATTTGGGCAGGCGGATGGATTTGGGCAGCAGGAGCAGCAGCCGTGTGGGCTCTCGGTGTGCAGACCGACCGCGCTGAAGGCCGCCAGAGAGGAGAGCAGAGGAGAGGCGGCCGGCCTCATTACCCGTCGGCTGGCACAAGCAACCAGACCAGCACTGGCCCCCTCTCTTAACAGCACCGCGCGATAAATGCCGTGCGGCGCGCCTGCCGCAACACGACCGCCACGCGCCGCGCCGACCAAAGCGGTGCCCTCCAGCGATCGCCCGACTCTCCCGATCTGTCACGCGACGCCGACAACAATCGTTCATCTCTGCCGCGTTGCGTAACGGACAGCGCCGTCACAACAGTTGTGCAACGCGTGTGAGCGTGACTCTTTGAGCGCAGACACAGCGGCCAATGCAGGACGGGTCTTTGAGCGTCAGGGTTCAGCGCTGATGATCGCTTATCTTACTCCGTCTTCAGGCCACAAGTGGCCTACCGGGACCATCCGACCGCCGAGTCATCCTCGGTGGAGGATGCGGATAGGGGGGCGTGGGGTCAGCATACCGCACTCCCGGTCATTACGATGGTATTCTTGAGCGAAGCCGCTACTATTCGGTCGAGTAGCTCCTCAACTGGCATCACGAGGCTGAGTGCACCCCGAAAAATGGCAACAGCGCATGGCGGCCTGGATGGTCACCCATCCAAGTGCCGACCACGCCCGACAGCTCTTAACTTCGGTGATCTCACGGGAACCAGTATCGCGTATCTTACGCTAGTGGAAAACAGTGACCACTTTGGATATTTCGGATTGTTCGTACACCTACAAAGAAATGTATCTGTACTCCAAGACCCACCTTAAGGTACTAGGCGGAAAATATGTTGGCCCATATAACGTCTAAAACAACAGGAAAAGATAACTCCAGAGTCATATGGAGGGACAAGAAGAAGAAGAAAAAGAAGAAGAAGATGGTGGAGAACACGTAGAAGGATCTAATAAAGTAAACTCTCCAAGATACGGTTTCTTAATTCTCTATGCCCTGTTGTGTTCTCATGTATGATTCTTCGAAATTACAGTACCTCGCTAACAATTTAAGATATGCAATACATAATTGCTTTTTACAACGAGCTTCAATGCATTTGTGTTCAGCACATGCATCACACACCTCTCTCTGTCTGTCCACTCATGCTCCCTTTCTATTTCCACCCACTTCTTGTGCCATCCCTTTGTCCATTTCCTCCTCTACCTCCTTCTGTACATCTCTTCCTCACTCACATTCTCTGTCCTTCTTTCCTCATCTATCTATCTCCTCCTTTCTCTGTCCCTTTCCTTATCCCCCTCCCTCTGTCTACGTCGATCTTCTACCATCACTTTATCAATTTCCTCCTCCCCCTATTTCTTTCTATCTCTTCCTTTCCCCCTCTCCGTCCGTCCATCTGTTTCTCCCATCTCTTTCTCTGTCCTCTGTCACTTCATTTGCTCCTCTGCCCTATCTCTCTCCACGCCACCCTCTACCCCTCTCACCATGCATCTCCTCCGCCCCCTCTCTCTGCTCAGCTGTGCCCCCTCCACACGTATATCCCCTGGAATGTATTCTGATACCACTCGTACAACATATGAGTTTTGGAGAGCAGTTTAGATATCACACCAGTCCTTTTCACCTTCAGTCCCATCCTAATGGGGGAGCATTCGGGAGGACGACGGTTCAATCCTGCGTCCGCCCATCCTGATTTAGGTTTTCCGTGATTTCCCTAAATCGCTCCAGGCAAGTACCGGGATGGTTCCTTTGAAACGGCACGGCCGACTTCCTTTCCCGTTCTTCCCTAATCCGACGAGACCGATGACCTCCCTGTCTGGTCTCCTTCCTCAAACAACCAACCAACCTAATGGGGGATAGATGGTCCTTAGCCACAAGATATTTCTTTCCTGACAATAAGTGGTATGCGTACCAAATACAGTATGGGTCAAACAAACCGACGCTTTCCGTTGGCCCTGACGTCGCATGAGCTGTATTTATTTGAGCTGACTCTAGCTACACTTGCTAAAATAGGAATTGCAAACATCTCAAGAAAAACCAGAGAAAATTCGCCTGACGACTCTTAGGAGAGGCACCCAGTATGTATAAATGATCTAGCAGATAACATCGGAAGCTCCATGAGGCTTTTTTTTCAGACAATTCTGTTGTCAACGAATGGTTTGCAACGCCAGAAGACCGTAGAGAATTGCAGGAAGACATGTAGGGGATCGATTATGCGGGCAAGGACTTTAAGTTCACTGTCAATGTACATAAATGTAATAAATGTGAAGGTAAAGTCTGTGGTGCAAGCTCGTGACCAGTTTGTCCGTCTTTTGGCAGCTGGAGTGCAGCGTTTCTATTCGTCGTGGCACTAGGAGCGGAATGGGTACCGAGCCTTTCTTCCTGGCCGTTCCTTGCTTTCGGGGAAGACACCGATACTCATCCTGAAGACAGACTGGGTGGATCTGGGGTCATCGTGGAGAGACTGGAAAGAGGGGAAATTCGCCCCCCTATCCAGGATTGAACCCAGGACTTCCAGAGTCAGAGTACAGGGCTCCAATAGCTAGACCACTACGGTGACAAGTAAATATAACGTTCTGCGCTTAAATAGGCAACGAAATCTATCATTGCCTGCTAAGGTATTGGAAGAAACTCACAGGAAACAGTAACATCACTAAAATACCTACGGGTAACCGCCTGAAGCTCATACAAGTAAAGTGGAATAACTACATAAAGTTATCTCTTATGGAATGAAAACCGCAAACTGTTGTATGTAAGATCTTTTATTTGGAATAAAAACCAGTTTCGTAGCTTAAAGCTACATCTTCAGATGATAACT
This sequence comes from Schistocerca serialis cubense, assembly GCF_023864345.2. Classification (NCBI taxonomy): domain Eukaryota; kingdom Metazoa; phylum Arthropoda; class Insecta; order Orthoptera; family Acrididae; genus Schistocerca; species Schistocerca serialis. Next base: position 555,681,817 of record NC_064642.1, on the reverse strand, counting down.
GAATAAAAAAGGGGGATATATGTGTAAAAAAACTGAATGTGCTCCAGTCACAAATAACGGCAGTAGTAAATGAATACTCAAATAAATTACGTCGTATGAGACCCAAATGTGGGGATAGGTACAATGCCAAACGTTCGCTGTCAAAACAATAGTAATGTGCCGAGTGAGCGTAATGTCTAATTGTAAATAGACTGAATGGTGCTGTCAACATTCGCGAAAATCGAGCCGGAACCTACAATATAGTGAGATCGAATGTTAAAGCCACGGAATGTACCCCAAAAACCACATTCCCCGTATTGATGGAACATATAAAATTTCAGTAACAGAATCAAATCAAATGTTCAAATGTGTGTGAAATCTTATGGGACTTAACTGCTAAGGTGATCTGTCCCTAAGATTACATACTACTTAACCTAAATTATCCTAAGGACAAACACACAGACCCATGGCCGAGGGAGGACTCGAACTTCCGCCGGGACCAGCCGCACAGCCCATGACTGCAGCGCCTAAGACCGCTCGGCTAATCCCGCGCGGCAGCAACAGAATAGTTGACGATTTTGTGAAAAATATTGAATTTATGATAGGAACAGAGAAAGAAAAGAATAACAACACAGCTAAAAGCTGAATGCACAAGGGCATACCCTTAACATCCTGGAAGAAATGGAGATAATGCGTTCCATAAAGTGATTCCCTAAACATATAATTAGTTGACAAATAGAATTGGGACATCACCACCTCTGCGTTAATTTTGATTGCCTTAACAGTGCTCGATAGGATCAACTACCCGTATAATTGTACACGAGTACGTGTTAGTACGCGTTTTCTTTTTTAGTAATGGTTTGCCTCCCACATTTTATAGGCATAGTGTTTCGTTACCGTTAACCACTTATTGACATTTGGCTTTCTCCTTTTAACTGAGTTGCTATTCTTTGGATATTTACAGCCCTGTTATAATTTCAGTATTTTTTAGAACATCGTCAACAGTAGCTCTAGGACCTCGACAGTTTCTTTTTACTACGTGTACCCATCCTTCCGCCACAGTAATTTGTTTCGAGGTTCCTATGTACTGAATGGAATCCATTGTCACTTATGTTCTTTAACTTGTAGGTTTTAAGCGTGAGTGGCTTTCCCTAGAGTGGAAGCGATAGGGGCGGGGGAGGTATTGATCGATACCAGTGATTTATTTTATATTGTTACATAACATTACACTTGCCACATTGATTTGTATGTTCATTCAGTTATGCCGCTTTGTAAGTAATGTGTGTGACTCTGTCCGATGACAACTACGTGATGTTAGGCGGTCGGTCGTTTACCGAGATAGCCAATTTGGTTTTGCAAAAAAGTTTCCCAATTTCCCCTGTCAGGACACAAAAGTCAAATCAGTATCAATAATATATTGTCAAATTTGAATATTCTTTATTTAATTTATTTGTGGGAGACAGGTTTTCCCCATTTGGATGAAGCTCACGTCTGCAAACCACATCCTTTCTCACCCCCCCCCCCCCCCCCCCCCCGTCTCAACTTCCATGACATATTAACTGCAAGCACCAAGGAATGGAAAAAAGTATATTAGCCGCTGTTTTGGGTCGCCCTTACATGTATGTGCCGTCTGGTAGAGCTCGAAAATCGCCCAGTGTCCTAATCACAATCATGATACTAAATACCACCTAGTGCGAGCCAGAAGTCGACGTCCACTGATATTCGATACCCAGGAAACCACCTCCACTCTCTCTCATGGCCGGCTGCGGTGGCCGAGCGCTTCAATCCGGAACCACACAACTGCTACGGTCGCAGGTTCGAATCCTGCTTCGGGCATGGATGTGTGTGATGTCCTTAGGTTAGTTAGGTTTAAGTAGTTCTAAGTTCTAGGGGACTGATGACCTCAGATGTTAAGTCCCATAGTGCTCAGAGTCATTTGACCCATTCTCTCTCATGTGGCTACTTCCTGCTGTAACACCTGCATCTCAAACCCATAGACCGAGGTGATTTGCCTACCCATCCTAGGAACCTCTATTCGTTCTTGCAGCCCCTGAAAAAAGCCTCAGGTGATGGCATTCCTTTTATCACAAAATTCGAGATTCACTTCCTGTCTCTGTCCTTCTCAAGCGGTTACTTCATGTTTCTGTGAACACATGCAAGAAACAAGCCCAAGCATACAGACGGGGGTTTCCATCCCTCCTCAGAGTACTTTGTCCATGTTGGCTATTGCTGGGGACAAAGGGAGAGCTGGTGCAATTGCTATATCAAAAATGGTGGGAAAGAGTCCACTTGCGCTAACCAATCTGATTCATTGCTTAACAAATTACAGGAGTCAAAAAGAACACTTAAAACACTCACCACCATCTTATGATAATTCTTCTTCGTATTAAAACAAATTTTCATCATTTGAGAATCACATGCAAACATTTTGCAAATCAGATAATTAAATTTCTGCCACAAGTTGATCATAGTGATAAACATATCTCTTGTATACGCTCACATTTCAGAACACAAGCGCAATTCTCCACAAAAATATTTGCACCTTACACTGAACATATCTGGCTAAAAAGGTCCTCCACTCCAACACACTCACAACTGTGAAGTGCCTGCTATCTGCTGATTGCCGAGGAGCCATAGCGATGCAGGCCACTCCAGTAGTTGTGAGCATATCTCCAGGTATCGTCACACCAGAAATACCAAACGCTCAGGGACAAGAGGGACTGGTACCTTGGGCACCTAGCCACCAACCGATCAATTTACATGAGGGGTAATAATTTTCCAGCACAAACACTCGCCGCACTGAATCTTTTCACACAACAAACACGTCCGTTTCTGTCGCCTCTCTACCAACATACTGGATAGGTCGCTCCTATAAGCGCTGCCCTTCGCAAAAGCTAATACAACTTAAGTGACGGAGCCCTTATGGAAAAGTCTTCCGTAAGCTACGATGGCTTTCAGAATAAGAGTGCAACGGAATGGTATGGTCATCCCCAAGGTCGGCCACAAGACTTAGACCAGAATAGTACCTTGCATGTTAATTAGGCCTCGTATGAATCCATTAGAATTTCTAAAATCATTGGAGGAAGTGGCGACAACACGACTATTCACGTTGGTGTGTATGAATTTGGCTCCATGCCATCTGACTTTCACAAAAATATCACAACTCCAAAGACTGCAGGAGCTGACAAGTGCGACAATTATCTTACAATCAGCTTAACAGTTCATGCATCCAAGCAGCTGACAAGAATAATATATAGAAGAATGGAAAAGAATGTTGTGGATATGTTAGAAGCGAGGTCTGCTAGGTAGCAGAATCCCTTAACTTCATCTACATCGTGACCATCAGTCATGATGTTAAGTTTTTCGCTGTTCTCATTTCTGCTACTTCTCATTACTTTCGTCTTTCTTCAATTTAATCTCAATCCATATTCTGTACTCATTACGCTGTTCATTCTGTTCAACAGATTATTCAATTCTTTTTCACTTTCACCCAGGCTAGCAACGTCATCAGGAAATCGTATCATTGATACCCTCCCACCTGGAATTTTAATCCCACTCATGAGCAATACTTTTATTTCCATCTTTGCTTCCTCGGTGTACAGATTGAACTGTAGGGGCGAAAGACTACATCCCTGTCTTACGCCCTTTTTAATCCGAGCACTTCCTTCTTGGTTGTCACTCTTATTATTCTCTCTTGGCACTTGTACATATTGTATGTTATCCTTATCTCCCTGTAGCTTTCCCTATTTTTCTCTGAATTTCGAACATCTTGCACCATTTTATATTGTCGAACGCTTTTGTCAGGTCGATAAATCCTATGAACATGTTTTGATTCTTCTTTTGTCTTGCTTCCATTATCAACCGCAACTTCAGAACTCCCTCTCTGGTGTCTCTACCTTTCGTAAAGCAAACTCATCATCATCTAATACATCTTCAATTTTCTTTTCCATTCTTCTGTACATTATCCTTGTCAGCAACATGGGCGCAAGAGGTGTTAAGCTGATTGTGCCTTAATTCTCGCACTTGTCAGCTCCTGCAGTCTTCAGAGTTGTGTAGAAGATATTTTTCCGAAAGTTAGATGGCATGGCATTCATACACACCAACGTGAATAGTCGTGTTGTTGCCACTTCCTCCAATGATTTTAGAAATTCTGATGGATTCATACAGAGCCTAATTAACACGGAAGGTGCTATTCTGGTCTAGATCGTGGCCGGCCTTAGGGATGGTCATGCATGCATACCGCTGCGCTCTTATTCCGAAAGCCATCTTAGCTTATGGAGGACTTTTCGATAAGGGCTCCGTCACTTAAGTTGTATTAGCTTTTGCGAAGGGCAGCGCTTATAGGAGCGACCTTGCGTTATATTCAAGTTGTACGACTCTGAATCGATCTCGCTCAATATGTGTGCGCAACACTTCATCACCTGGTAACTGCCACACTGTTGGACGTACACATGTGACAAGTTAATGCGCAGCACACTTGCTGTCAGCTCCCCAGCTCCCTGCCTGTAGGTGAGTTGTTTTACCATTCAGCTGTCAAGAATCATTCAGGTAATTTGCTTTTATAGATAATTTGCAGTTAATTCATGTGGTTGCGACTTCGGAAACCAAGTTTACATATGTAACTAGTTTGTGATAATCTAGTTTGTGAAAATATTCTTAAAACATTAAAGCAACAGTATAGTCTTCTCAGAATTCATAGCAATAATCTGATGGAGAAATTTCTGGGTTGTAGATTCGCGGTCAGTAAAACGTTTTTGCTCCTGGCTTTTGGTCTAGAGCTGCAATGGACATCTCCAGAGGCGGTTCTGCTTCCACTGAGTCTTGTCGACAGGCAGGTCAGACGTCAGATGATGTCTGGTTTGTGGGGCACTGAATTGCGCGGTTATCAGCGCTCGTAAAAAATCGCAATCTTTACATAGTTCTATCTCGCAAGTTCCACGAATGATGAGGACAACAGAAACACCCAGACCCCGGGCGGAGAAAATCCCTAACCCGTCCGCGAATCGAACCCGGGATCTCGTGATCCAGATGCAGGAACGCTAGCCACTAGACCACGAGCTCCGGACTCCGACCTCGGAGAGAAATATAAACACTGGGGTAACGGAAGCTGCCGAATTAGTCTACTTCCCCATCCATTGCCCTTCTGTCTTCAGCAACCTCGTCATCAACAGGAACATAAACTTTTTCCGTGTTTTTGTGATTTATGAAATACCTACGGTAATGGTCTGTAACCGAATAGAATGAAATGAAAAGTTCACAAATCAAAGGTCGTGTGACAATAACTATCAATATACCAAAAAGGAAACTGTTTTTTGTTGGAAAGTGTTACTTGATCTATTTTTGTGAAACAAAATAAACATAAATCCTCAAAAACTGCGATTAGTTAATGAAATACCTTCGTCTTCTTCTACTGCTTCCGCAGATCGGATCTATCAACTTGTTCTGGCCTCAGTGTATCAGATACCTAATGCGAAGTTTTCCATTTGTGGCAGTATCCTTCTGTCAGCCTCGGCCTGAGATCAATTAATTTCTCATGGCACGAACGACATGGCTAGTTGAAATAATTAAATAAAATACGTTCACCGGATTAATATTACTCCACAATGCCTCAAGAGCTACAGCTCACGTTAATCGAAATAGAAATGCTGTGGATCAGTGTGCTTCGGTTTGATCCTACTTCCAGGGTTGGACAGAAATGTTGTCAGCACGTATCGATTCAAGATCAGCTGGGAGGGTAGGAATAGCAGCACAGAATCTTTGGGCTAGTCACGCAATTCGCGAACCCAGAAATCCTGATAAGAACTGCATATTTCCTTAATGTACACTACTGGCCATTAAAATTGTTACACCACGAAGATGACGTGCTACAGACGCGAAATTTAACCGACAGGAAGAAGATGCTGTGATATGCAAATGATTACCTTTTCAGAGCATTCACACGAGGTTGGCGCCGGTGGCGACACCTACAACCTGCTGACATGAGGAAAGTTTCCAACAGATTTCTCATACACAAACAACAGTTGACCGACGTTGCCTGGTGAAACGTTGTTGTGATGCCTCGTGTAAGGAGGAGAAATGCGTACCTTCACGTTTCCGACTTTGATAAAGGTCGGATTGTAGCCAATCGCGATTGCGGTTAATCGTATCGCGACATTGCTGCTCGCGTTGGTCGAGATACATTGACTGTTAGCCGAATGTGGAATCGGTGGGTTCAGGAGTGTAACACGGAACGCCATGCTGGATCCCAAAGGCCTTGTATCGCTAGCAGTCGAGATGACACGCATCTTATCCGCATGGCTGTAACGGATCGCACAGCCACGTCTAGATCCCTGAGTCTACAGATGGGGACGTTTGTAAGACAACAACCATCTGCACGAACAGTTCGACGACGTTTGCAGCAGCAGGGACTATCAGCTCGGAGATCAGGGCTCCGGTTACCCTTGACGCTGCATCACAGACAGGAGCGCCTGCGATGGTGTACTCAACGACGAACCTGGGTGCACGAATGGCAAAACGTCATTTTTTCGGATGAATACAGGTTCTGTTTACAGCATAATGATGGTCGCATCCGTGTTTGGCGACATCGCCGTGAACGCACATTGGAAGCGTGTATTCGTCATCGCCATACTGGCGTATCACCCGGCGCGATGGTATGGGGTGGCATTGGTTTCACGTCTCGGTCATCTCTTGTTCGCATTAACGGCACTTTGAACAGTGGACGTTACATTTCAGATGTGTTACGACCCGTGGCTCTACGCTTCAAAAATGGTTCAAATGGCTCTGAGCACTATGGGACTCAACTGCTGTGGTCATAAGTCCCCTACAACTTAGAACTACTTGAACCTAACTAACCTAAGGACATCACACACATCCATGCCCGAGGCAGGATTCGAACCTGCGACCGTAGCGGTCGTGCGGTTCCAGACTGTAGCGCCTTTAACCGCTCGGCCACTCCGGCCGGCTCTACGCTTCATTCGATCTCTGTGAAACCCTACATTTCAGCAGGATAATGCACCACCACATGTTGCAGGTCCTGTACGGGCCTTTCTGGATACAGAAAACATTCGACTGCTGCCCTCGCTAGCACATTCTCCAGATCTCTCACCAATTGAAAACGTCTGGTCAGTGGTGGCCAAGGAACTGGCTCGTCGCAATACGCCAGTCACTACTCTTGATGAACTGTGGTATCGTGTTGAAGCTGCCTGGGCAGCTGTACCTGTACACGCCATCCACGCTCTGTTTGACTCAATGCCGAGGCGTATCAAGGCCGTTATTACGCCAGAGGTGGTTATTCTGGGTACTGATTTCTCAGTGAAAATGTAATCACATGTCAGTTCTAGTATAATATATTTGTCCAATGAATACCCGTTTATCATCTGCATTTCTTCTTGGTGTAGCAATTTTAATGGTCAGTAGTGTATTTCAGTGCACAAACTAGAATGGTAAAAACTTAATAAAATCCGCTAAGTGTGGCATAAATCAGACGAAGAATAGTTCCAGGTTTTTGCTACACAAGGATGGTTTGCCTTCATTCTGCAGCCTTGTTTACTGAGGCTACAGTGGCCTCAGTGGCACACGGACCCGGTGTCACAAGCAGAGGATCGTCTTCACAGAGACGTCTCCTCTCCAATACTGACCGTCTAAAAGTAAGCTATTGTTCCTCTCTTTGGCTTCAGAATACCTGCTGCGTGGCTACATACAGGTTTCCATCCCAACTGGCGTCGTAGGCACGCTCCTCTCACAGAAAAGACAGAAGAATTTGACTCTGTGAAGTTTCCTGGTAATGCCGATCTTGAGTGAGGCCTTACTCTGACAATATCTTTGTCTCTATGCCGCGTCTGCGTATAAGGCCTCGATCTCATTTTCAGTCCGAAGTAGTCGTCGTTGTACAAAATACCTCCGACACGCAACAAAATGACATGTATCGGCAAATGTACGCCATTCGGCTACTCTGTCATCTCAATTGCTCAGGACAGTAAGGACAGCTGGCCATGCTGTTTCCAGCTACCAACTGCGAAGCGCAAGCGGCTGTTGACGTCACAATAGTCGTCTATACGTAGAGCTTTCACAATACCGACGATTATCCCTAGAGATGTTTACAAAATCAACTTACGTGGCTAGTTGATGTAAGAGCGCGTAGCAGACGAGCGCAGCACACTGCAATTGTCAAGAGGTATTCTCACGCCGAATCGACAATACCTTTGTGATGACGAATGAAATTATTCGTGTCACTATACATTTAGTACTGGAGGGCAGCGTGGAGGGTAAAAATCGTAGAGGGAGACCAAGAGATGAATACACTAAGCAGATTGAGAAGGATGTAGGCTGCAGTAGGTACTGGGAGATGAAGAGGCTTACACAGGATAGAATAGCATGGAGAGCTGCATCAAACCAGTCTCAGGACTGAAGACCACAACAACAACATACATTTTCAATGAGACTAGTTCAAACTGGTTCAAATGGCTCTGAGCACTATGGGACTTAACATCTGTGGTCATCAGTCCCCTAGAACTTAGAAGTACTTAAACCTAACTAACCTAAGGACATCACACACATCCATGCCCGAGGCAGGATTCGAACCTGCGACCGTAGCAGTCCCCCGGTTCCGGACTGAGCGCCTAGAACCGCTAGACCACCGCGGCCGGCTCAATGAGACTAGCATCGATGGCAGTGCATTACCTTGATGGAGTGCATAAATTTTTGCCGGATCATATAATGAGAACTTTCACGACAGGTTCTCTAAACTGCTGATGAAACTTTCGTGTTGTATGGTTGTGACACATTAATCCTCCCAGTACCAACATATGTACAATAACGTGTATTACCAAGCGAACAGGGGAAATTATGTCGAAATTGAAAAACAAAATACGTTAACTGTTGTTGACTTAAATTAACAACATACTTTTTAAGAAGGTTTTGACGTGCAAGTAGGTTCCAGAATTTGGTAAACATCTTTCAGCACACTCTTAGAAATACCAAAGCACTTTCAGTAATGCAGAGTACCAAGGGGAGAATACTTTGTGACCACCAAAGAAAATGTAGAAATTCAAATATCGTTAATTATTGTTGACTTTTCTCACAACATACTTTTTAAAGAAATATTGAAGTATAAGTAAGGCCTTGAAACTGAAAATACAGGAAATGACATTCATTGTGAAATGTCACGTCTACCATTGAGACTTAAAATTCTGGGCTAAGTTTGACTGAGAAATTTAAGAAACTCGTAGAAGACTTCATTTAAAACGATAAATGGTTTATTTCCAAATTTTTAAATATAAAGTACCTGACTAGATTACAATATTTTCAGAAGGTGTGCACAAGGGAGTTACTACTCCTCCCCTTCGTTAATGCGAGGGTGAACTTATTTCACCTGACGCATCGTCCAGAACTGCACTGGACATGTTCTGAGGTGCTCTGGTTCTACTAAGCCTTGCAGACTCGGAGAGTGACGTAAAAACTGTTGATAAGTGATGTATACACGTGATTGGCAGGGATAACCCTTGTCAGAGATAAAACTTAACTATGGAACTGTCGTTTGTCAAAGACAAATCTGATCTAGCGATCCTGTAAAGCTACTGTACATATATCACTAAGTTTTATGACTTCTTCTTTTCTCTTAAACTTTTCTTTCCAAGCTTCTCTGTATAACTGTGAATAATAGTTTCTCAATGCAGATAAAATTTTTATTTCTGAAAACTTCATGATTTCTCGACTATTGTGCCTACACTACTGCAGCTGATTTTTCTTCTTCTCTAGTCGTGAAACACTTCTACGTTCCTTCAGATGTATATTCACGCTTATCTTTGTTGTTCCAATGTAGACCTTGTCAGACGTACACGGAATGTCAGAGATCCCTGACGGGACAGAGGGAGACGTTTATCCTTCACAGATCTGAGAGCCTGAAATGTTATCTTTGTTGCTCTAAAAACCAGACTGATGTTATGTTTGTAAAACATTATCAGTTACTTTTTTAATAAAATGAAGACAAAAGTATGTTCTTAATCCTTGAACTTCGGCGTAAAGTTATTTGGTCGCAGAACTCTCTTTACCTCTTTTCCTGAACCACCATTTTCCTCGAGAGCCAGATTCAGATGTTTTCATTCGGCGTGCAGCTGTTCCGGTGTGCGAATGAATGTTTTTATCCTTGTCCTTTGGCCTGGTGTTATTTGGCCGTAGAATTCTATTTCATTCTTTTCCTAAATAATCATTTTGCTTGGAAGACCGTTTCAGAAGTTTCAACTCGGTGTGCAAATGTTGTAGTGCCCAAAAGAATAGCACGATTGCCGATTAAAATATTCACTCACTTCCTGCGAATTACTTGTTAAACTGCGGGTTCACAGATGCATTTGGTGCGCAGATCTAAATTATGCTAATAGGTTCTCTCAGAAAGTGTAAAGAAAGCGTTTCGCTAAACGTAATACAGGAAACGCAACTTAAATACTGGCCATTGTGTTGCTCCTTGTTATTCACAATGTATTTCAGAGTTGTCGTACGACAGGAGCAATGGTACGGACCATTCGACTATGTGTTTGTAACAGTAGCTGACGTGAATGAAAAAGTTACAAAGTTTTGTGTACAAGCCGGCCGCTGTGGCTTAGCGGTTCTACACGCTTCAGTCCGGAACCGCGCGACCGCTACGGTCGCAGGTTCGAATCCTGCCTCGGGCATGGATGTGTGTGATGTCCTTAGGCTAGTTAGCGGTTCTACACGCTTCAGTCCGGAACCGCGCGACCGCTACGGTCGCAGGTTCGAATCCTGCCTCGGGCATGGATGTGTGTGATGTCCTTAGGCTAGTTAGGTCTAAGTAGTTCTATGTTCTAGGGGACTGATGACCCCAGATGTTAAGTCCCATAGTGCTCAGAGCCATTTGAACCATTTTTGTGTGTACAGTGTCTGCTGATATCCGCGGTTGCCTGTCTATGTGTAAAAAAAACAACACTCAATGTAATTTTGATTACACAGTGGAAGTAAGTTCTGGCTGCTTTTCTTTCGTGGTCGACGTAGCAACCTATTTGTCGATCATCCGCCGTTAATTCGGCTTCCAACACTCGTATGTTAATGAGCTGCAGAAATTTCGCAAGCCTCCTATGAGTAACTGACCGGCAGAAAGCAACACTTGCTAGTTGGTTTTCAAAGATCCTTAGTAACCACCAGCAACCCTAACATTCACTGAGGCTGTTCCTTTAAGTGTACAAGTAGCATATCCCGCTTCTTTACTGTGCCAACACTGGCCCGTACAGACGCTATGTGTGCTGGAGCTATAGCCATAATGAATTTTGAGCGTGATTTATTAAAGTATGATCCGATCACAGTAGCTCTTGTGTCAACAACTCTTGATTCTGTACACAGAAATTCGGTTCACAAAGGCTTTCCCGATGGCGTCTTGCTGGGCATTGGGGCAGCGAATCTCAAGTTACTTAAGCAGACAGGAGACAGGCTAACTGGATGTGCGAACTGCGACAGTCTGTCGTTTCACACTGACTCCAAGAGAATTGTGTCCATGTTGTACCTCTGTGAGGTACGACTATGGTTGTTCCTCTCTTGGAGGAGAGGCCCAGCTATGTTCGCCGAACAACTCAGCTTTGAAGATATCGCCCGAGGCTGTCATTCAAATCCCACTAATCTGTCAAAATACTCGGCGGACTACAAGATGAAAAGGAAAAACCGTCGTATTAACAGATTCTCCTTATAAGAAGTAACTGCAGAATGCTGTCCCACGTAAAGTAGGCCTACAGAAAGGAGGAGGGTGCACAAATATGAAAAATATGAACAATGTCAGGACAGAGACGCAACTTACGGCAAAAATATCAAACTGTACACCCAAGAAAACCAAAACAGAGGACATGAAAGACCTTAAGCAAAATAGAAGGAAGAAGATGATGGAGAAGAGAGAATCAGAGTGAGAGAAGCTGCTAAGTGTCTCTACTGTGGGGACTTCTACTCCGTTTCTAATGAGGGCTGGGTCGCATGCCAGAGTGAGCACACAATTCATGTGCTGGCATAGACAGTGAAGATGAAGAGGAAATACTGATTTTTGGCTATTGTCGAAAGGGCTAGTAGTTAGTGGTTTGGTGGTTATTAAGCATTGTACATTTTTCAGAATGACATTAAAATATTTTCTTATTTTGAAGAATGACTTTTTAATTGTTTCAATTACACATTCCTGAGTCTGAATTGCCTTTTCTACAACATTTTGTCATAGTTTAAAACGATATTCGTAGTTCAAATTCAACGTTTATGCAATAATTTAACAAAAAATAACCTTATCCCATTCTGCCCCGTGGGTGGGGCGGAACAGGAAATATGCAAGACTTTCTTTGAAAAATTGTAAAAAACGCAAAATGTATTGTTTTAAGTGATTTTAAAATAAGGTACATTAGGTTACACTACAAGGTGTTTTTTTATAACTTTAAGAAGTGTTTCCTTGTGTTCCCTTATTTTATACAAATTGTTAAACATTAAGTATCCCATTCCGCCCCAAGTTCCCCTACCAAATGAGGAGCTAAGAACAAGCTAGGTCAAAACATACCAAAGAGTTTCTTATCTCAAATATTATCACAACAGATAACTTCCGAGCAGACTTTAAATAACTGTTGATGCACTTTGGAGAAGCGGTGCCGCACACAGCTATATTTACAAGCAGTAAATGATAGTCGTGGACATAAATTTTGAAATAATGTAAAATTGGCTTCTTGTTATTTAATTTGGCGATTTTCCTTACATTTTCTTTTTATTATAAACAACTACTCTTCGAGTATCTGAGTGGTGTTTCCAGTTGCACGATGGCGCTTGTACTGTAATTACTTTGTTGTTGTTGTTGTTGATGATGATGATGATAGTGATGTCTTCACGGCGAAAACTAGTTTGGCGCAGCTCTCATTGTTACTCTCTTTATCTCCATATAACTAATGCAAACAGTGTCAACCTGAAAGTGCGTACTGTATTCTAGCCTTAGTCCCCTTGTAGAACATATACTGCGCACACATTTACTCCCACTACCAAACTGGTGACTCATTAACACGTCAGCATTAGTACTTTTAACCGATTAAGCAGTCGAGTTGGGCTACAATTTTGTTCCCAATTCTATTCAGTATCTCCTCATTACTTATTCGATCTATCTAATTTTTAACATTTTTTGCAGCACCACATTTCGAAAACTTGTATTGTCTTCTGAACGATTTATCGTTCATATTTCACTTCTATACAAAATTACACTCCAGATACCTTCGTAAAATACTTGTGAACATCTAAATTTATATTCGGTATTAACAAATTCCTCTTTTTCATAAATGGTTTTCTTTCTATTGCCCGATGAATTTTATGTCCTTACTATACAGATCATCATCAGTTATTTTTCTGCCCAAATAACAAAGCTTGTGTATCACTATTAGTGTCTCGTTTCCTAATTTTATCCTGTCACCATTTCCTGATTTAATTCAACTACATTCCTCTTATTTCCCTTTGGTGATGTTCATATTATAACCTCTTTTCAATGCGCTATCAATTCCGTTCAATAGATCTTCAAAGACCGTTGTCCTCTCAAAGCATTATAATATCATCTGTTAACATCAAAGATTTGAATTCTTCCACAGAAGCCTCCCTTCCCAAATTTATATTCGGTTTCGTTTACTGTTTGTTCAAAGTACGGGTGGAATAACATCGGGAACAGGCTACTGCTCTGTTTCACTCCCTCCTCAATTATTGCTACCATTTCAACTCTTACAACTGCAGTCTGGCTTCTGTACAAGTAGCAGACAACCTACGGCTCCCTGTATTTTATTCGTAATACATTCAAAATTACAGAGAACGTATTCAAATCAACACAATCAAAAGCTTTCTCTACCTGTGCGATTACTATAAACGTAGAGAGAATCTGATCTGTTACGGCAGTAAAACGGACAAATTTTTCTCGTGGTGGTACCACGTGCTTTGAAATACACTGTTGCTTTCAAGCGAAATTCAATCCTTATATTAGTACCCCACTAACATAATCAATGTATCATGCCTCTGTATTACGAAACGTGTTCGTTGCATTAACCTTGTAAGAGCATTATGAGAATTAGTTAAACAGAGTGCAGCTTCCAAATGGTAGTGATTGCACAATGGTTTTTTGGATACTTACATACTATTGATGAGTTCATCAGTATGTTATAAAAGTTTGACGAAGAGAATGTAGAGTACCGGGAAGAATGTGGAAGGACTTACAATACATTGTTCTTTCTCCAGCAATTCTTTATTTGTTCTCACGATGAAACGAGAGACACGGTAATTTTTACTGTTTCGTGGAACAAGTATCACACGGAATATCGCCTCCCACAAACGAAATCACGTAAAGACTCTATGAATTGGACAAAACATACTATTACGCTAATATGTTTAATGCTCTAAGCTACTCGTGTGGTTACTTTACATTCCATGGCGATATGAAACCTAGAAGCTACTTTCATTGTAAGAGAAATTTCCTTTCGCCAGTGCGGCTCAGAACGTAAGAGAAAATCTGAACCAATTTATCTGAAAATCGGCTTATGTTCTCAGCCCTGTAAATGGCAGCGATTATTAATAGGAGATTAAAACCCGAGTGTTCAGCGAAAATTACTTCATTCATTTGCACGGGGCCTTCGGAGTGTGATATTCATTGCGACGTGACAGTGCTTTCTGGTGAATCTCGTCTGAATCTCAGAGCTGTGACATTGTTCTAATGAACGTTCTACTTCCATTTAATTAAACGCTCCTTACTAAAGTTTGCAAAATTTTCTACACTCCTGGAAATTGAAATAAGAACACCGTGAATTCACTGTCCCAGGAAGGGGAAACTTTATTGACACATTCCTGGGGTCAGATACATCACATGATCACACTGACAGAACCACAGGCACATAGACACAGGCAACAGAGCATGCACAATGTCGGCACTAGTACAGTGTAAGGCTGCTATTCTCCCATGGAGACGATCGTAGAGATGCTGGATGTAGTCCTGTGGAACGGCTTGCCATGCCATTTCCACCTGGCGCCTCAGTTGGACCAGCGTTCGTGCTGGACGTGCAGACCGCGTGACACGACGCTTCATCCAGTCCCAAACATGCTCAATGGGGGACAGATCCGGAGATCTTGCTGGCCAGGGTAGTTGACTTACACCTTCTAGAGCACGTTGGGTGGCACGGGATACATGCGGACGTGCATTGTCCTGTTGGAACAGCAAGTTCCCTTGCCGGTCTAGGAATGGTAGAACGATGGGTTCGATGACGGTTTGGATGTACCGTGCACTATTCAGTGTCCCCTCGACGATCACCAGTGGTGTACGGCCAGTGTAGGAGATCGCTCCCCACACCATGATGCCGGGTGTTGGCCCTGTGTGCCTCGGTCGTATGCAGTCCTGATTGTGGCGCTCACCTGCACGGCGCCAAACACGCATACGACCATCATTGGCACCAAGGCAGAAGCGACTCTCATCGCTGAAGACGACACGTCTCCATTCGTCCCTCCATTCACGTCTGTCGCGACACCACTGGAGGCGGGCTGCACGATGTTGGGGCGTGAGCGGAAGACGGCCTAACGGTGTGCGGGACCGTAGCCCAGCTTCATGGAGACGGTTGCGAATGGTCCTCGCCGATACCCCAGGAGCAACAGTGTCCCTAATTTGCTGGGAAGTGGCGGTGCGGTTCCCTACGGCACTGCGTAGGATCCTATGGTCTTGGTGTGCATCCGTGCGTCGCTGCGGTCCGGTCCCAGGTCGACGGGCACGTGCACCTTCCGCCGACCACTGGCGACAACATCGATGTACTGTGGAGACCTCACGCCCCACGTGTTGAGCAATTCGGCGGTACGTCCACCCGGGCTCCCGCATGCCCACTATACGCCCTCGCTCAAAGTCCGCCAACTGCACATACGGTTCACGTCCACGCTGTCGCGGCATGTTACCAGTGTTAAAGACTGCGATGGAGCTCCGTATGCCACGGCAAACTGGCTGACACTGACGGCGGCGGTGCACAAATGCTGCGCAGCTAGCGCCATTCGCCGGCCAACACCGCGGTTCCTGGTGTGTCCGCTGTGCCGTGCGTGTGATCATTGCTTGTACAGCCCTCTCGCAGTGTCCGGAGCAAGTATGGTGGGTCTGACACACCGGTGTCAATGTGTTCTTTTTTCCATTTCCAGGAGTGTAAATACTTTAAGTAATAAGCAGGCACTACTGCATTTGAGAGCACAATAACCTTAGTCAGTATTGCTAAGAATAGGTTCTGTACAATTTCAATTTTCTATCTTTCTGGCTGTTTCCTTAAATAAAGTCCTTTAACATCTACGATATTTCATCTTAGATGCACTCATAAATTCTTCCATAGCACTGAACAATAGAAATATTTTATAATAACTAATTAGTGATTGCTGACTACGCCATATACGCGTCCGCCGTCTTTAAAAATATCACGACTGTGTTAACAGAAGAGGATTACAATTCTTCAGCTGTCAAAAAATAAGAAACACAAAATATCTCTATCGATACAATTTATGAACAATTCGTATTCCGCGCCGTGGCGCGTAACGTATTCTTTGAAATATCGCTGCTCAGCGATGATCTAAGAAATTTTTATACAAATTGTATGGCTTTTATGAGTCTGCACTGTTAGATCATCGAATTAAGTTTATTTAAGCTATCGGAACAGATACCAATATTACGCATTCTGATAATTACTTCGTGTTGAGTCTTTTTCTTCGTAGACTGTACGAATGGGGAAGTAATCCGGGCTGTATGGAAGCAAATGGGGAAATACAATGACATAAGCGACTTTGACAAAGGGCAGACTGTTATGCCCCGGCACATGGGAACGAAACAGTGAAGCTGGCCGGTTGCTCACGCGCTGCTCTCGTGAGAAGGTATAGGAAGTGACTGAAAGAAATGCGTAGGAAACAAGATTTTATCACAAAATGTAGAGGATAGAGGCTTTATCACTTTGTAAATCAGAGTAGATGGCCATCTGTGGTAGATCTGACGACAGAGTACAATGCAGTGCAGGCACCAGCTTTTTGGAGCATACCATTCGCTGCAAGTCGTTAGAGATGAGACTCCGCAGCAGACGATCTATATGTTCCCATGTTGACCCAACAGCACCGTCAGTTACGAGTTTAGATGACACGAGATCAACGATATTGGAATGTAGATTAATGGAAATGTGTCACCTGATCGGATGAATAATGTTTTTTGTTGCCGGCCGCGGTGGTCTAGCGGTTCTGGCGCTGCAGTCCGGAACCGCGGGACTGCTACGGTCGCAGGTTCGAATCCTGCCTTGGGCATGGGTGTGTGTGATGTCCTTAGGTTAGTTAGGTTTAAGTAGTTCTAAGTTCTAGGGGACTTATGACGTAAGATGTTGAGTCCCATAGTGCTCAGAGCCATTTGAACCATTTTTTTGTTACAACAGGCCCATGGTCATGTCGCGATATGCGATTGCTTTGCTGAAATACAAGCCCAGGATCGCTTGCTATGGAGAGCCGGGAGTAACAAGAGTAGCAAATCAAGAAGGTACTCTGAGGATGTCCACGTCGACTGTGAGTGGCTGCTTGAAAGAGGTACTGCGCCACGGCTAGTGAGGGCTACTGGGGACATTCGCTTGAGCTCGCATGGGACCTGTAGCGGTGATCGAAGGCGACCATGACAGTCGTGGACTTCGTGAACAATCTTCTGGACCACCTACAGCCCTTCAGCCCTGACAGTGATGGTGTCAACAAGCAGGATAACTGTTCGTGTCTCAGAGCCAGATCAGTGCTACAATGGCTTGAGGAGCTTGATACTATACTCTCGTAGATGTCTTGTTCACTAGCTACTTTACGTAAGCTCCACAATCACAAACCACTGCCGCATACATCTGGAACTCCTGTTGTACTTCGTTCCGCAGATGGACCAAGACCCTGTTAAACAGGTATTCATAAAGTTTTGGCTCATCTTTGTACTTTACCCATGAGTCATTTTGTTTTGGTGGCTACATAATCACGTACGTAGTCGCATATCTTCCTTATGCTGAAACTGTGCACTCCTAAAACATTGACTGCACACCGACCACCGAAGCGCCGCGAAACGGCATCAAGAAAGCGGTGACCCGCTCGCCAGTGGAAAGAGGCACCTCCAGCAGGGCCCCCAACCCAACAAGGCTTACTTAACCACCCACCAATCGCTGGTCGGGCCGACATCGGTCGGAGACTTGGAGAGCGTCAGTGCTGAGGCTAACTGGGTAATAGGAAGACGATGCTTAGCCTGTGACCTGGGAGTAGTAATAGCGCGTAAAAGTAACTGCATGTAGGAGGCACAGAAGCACATCGGAACACCTCATAACGAGAAGTTAAGTTTCTTTCCTTTTTGTTCTAGTAATCTGCAAGTGTTATTGTACAGAACATTTTGGATTTCTGCCACCGGCCATCGCATCTTCTCTCCTTCCTTGTTTGTGTCGGTGCCGACTCCCACAGTAGCCGACACAATAGAAACAGTATCAGAGCTTCCTAAAAACTTTATTTATGAATAAATTATACTCAGTCTAGTCAGTAAATAAAGTGAATATTGTTTGTTTCAGTTTACTGTATGAATTTAGATTATGGTTTGTGGAGGATAAGATAACATCTCGTGACTAGTGAGGGAAATGTTAAAAATTTGATGACTGTGCATGGGAAGTGATTGAGCTGCTACTCCTTACCCTGCAGGTAGATGAATGAGTGGCTACGAGAGGTTTGGTGCGAGACTTGTGGGCGAGTTAACACTCAGTACATTCATCAACTTGAGTTCCATGATATGCTGGAGTTTGGAATTTAATGTAACAGAACCTCGAGTTACAAAAGGCAGAAGAATGAGAGGACTGTAATTGATAGGAAGGATAGATTTCTGAACAAATTCCTATAATAGGAAACCAGATAAGGTCGGAGTTAACTTGTATTAAGAAATGTACTGTGTGGAGGAGGAGCAGCAGCAGCCGTGTTAGGTAAGGAACGGTGGGATATTGCTGACCATGGTTACGGAATATATAGGATCTCCAGCAATTTGATGAAGGATGGGAACGCCCCTAGATGGTAAGCAGAGCGTGCACCAGAGATTGGTTCACTGAGGAATGCTGGGTTTAAAGCATAACGTTCAAGGATTTGTAAGGAGTGTAGAATTTGGGACTAGCAGTAATCCAAACCTCTTTGGAAAAGGTAATGCTGGGTTTCAATAGACGCACACTGTAAGTATAGAGTCAAATGAACGTGTTAATTACAGAAAGAGTACGGAAAAGTCGTACAAGACCGCAGTGTTTGATGGGAAGCCTTTTTAAGACTGCAGTGCATTGTAGGGAAACGTTTTCTGAACAGATCCATAAGGGCCTGTTCTTCTCAGTCAGCCTATAAAATAAGATACGCTGTAGTTCTGACAGACGGAATGGATTTTGGGCAAGCTGAGAAAGATATGTTTCTGAAATTTGGCTAAACTTCTCCGCGGGCATGTCGGTAAGAAGTAATAGGCTAAGTTTTTATTTTAACTTATTCATTACAAAAATGTGAACAAAAACACACGACAAAACTGCATCTTTGCTCCAAACGTTACCCATTTTATTGTTTTGGCAAATTAAAAAACTCCATGATCAATTTCCTATACATTAAGGAAACTGTTTGTATTTTGATTTCAGACAAGGTTTCCAGACTGCAGTACTTTCGTCATGGGTACATCTCATCACTCCTCGGGCGTGGGAGTTAACGGCGACTGAATTTCTTTAAAGATAATATTTAATATTGTCCAAGAAAAAATAGATATTGCACAAAAAGTTTTACGAAGATTGCTTCGTTAGTTCTTTAAAAGAAAATCACGAAAGTCACTTATATTAAACGCGAAGGAGAAGGAACCTTTAAGGAAAAACCAAGAACAGATAGTCGGTATGGAGTCCAGTAATGTGGAGGTCTGCATAAGTTGCCTCCTACCACTTTGTAAAAGTAGCACTTCGCCTGCAGCTGATCCGAAGAAAGTTAGCTATTACAAGTCACCTTCTAACAACAACAACATTTGGTATGCAGGGGAACAAAACAGAACAAGTTTATAAAGCAGACACTTCTTGCAGGTCTGCCACGGACATGGCACAGTCGCAACGACTCTGTCACAAAGAAAGAGAATCAAATAAAATTAAAATGATAATTTCAACCACAGACTCGTATTTCCTGTAAAATTCCGAGATTACTGACAGTAAGGGAGGGAGGATTAATAAAAAGTCATAAAACTTAATCTATCAATTTAAGTTATTAGAGCAATTTTCCACAGCTAACGAATACCCCCACTGGACTGCCTACTTGGAGGGCCGTCAGACGAAAGGGAGGAAGTAATTTCCACATTAACCAGTTAATTAATGTAAAAAGTGCTCAAGATGGAGAAATTCTGTAGAAGTTCGGTGTCATTTCATTCGAATTTACGAAAGATTAACACAGGCTAAGACGGAGGCATACCAGGTTCTCCATCATTGGAGGAATTGGCTCCCAAACGGGTGCCACAACTTGAGAGTCAAAGAGACTATGCTTCTGCATCAACGTTTAGTTTCCACCCGATGTCATGCTGGAACACATATTAGCTGTGGATGCACAGCGCGCCGTGGCGATCGAGTTTACAAAAACACGGAGAGCAAGTCACGAGAGGCATTCGGTTGCACTTCCTGTACACGTAAACATCGCAGGCAGCAGGAGTGCTGAAGTTACCGTCATTATGATAGACAAGCGTTATCTTACATCATCATGGGAGCAATGGTCAACACGTTTCGTGATAGGAAGATCTCAGTAACTAGGGTATTTTTTTTCTTGTAACCATGCTGTTTTACACTGAGGCCGATATCCTGACTCCACAGATCAGCATGTGGTAAGCTTTGTCGGTCGGCCTCTCCATCCGTACATACAATACGGATCTCATGATCAGCAACTCTCATTTACTTCAAACAAATTTCAGGCTTCGAACCGGTAGTCGCTTAATACATCTTACTGTATTTTAATTGTGTAACAGCCAGTCATCCTCAGATGAGCCATCGTAGACTTCGATGGGTCAACTGAAGGTCATTGGCAGGAGCCCAGCTGAGATATCGTGGGATATATTAAACGACGACCGGCTACAAGCCCGAAGTTTGGATATTCAATTCGCCGGGAAAATTTTTAAATTCACAACTCTCATTTTCTTGAGCCACTTCTGTCAAATATCCCTCTATTTCTCTAGGGACTGGCTCTATTCAAATGGTTCAAATGGCTCTAAGCACTATGGGACTTAACATCTGAGGTCATCAGTCCCCTGGACTTAGAATTGCTTAAACCTAACTAAGCTAAGAATATCACACACATCCATGCCCGAGGCAGGATTCGAACCTGCGACCGTAGCAGCAGCGCGGTTCCGGACTGAAGCCCCTAGAACCGCTCGGCCACAACGGCCGGCTGACTGGATGTATTGTCGTTTACATTTTCTAACGTGTTTTGAAATGTTTTCTGTTTAAATCCTTGTCGTACAGCAAGGTGGCACCTCACCAAGTCACTCAGAATTGCGATTGCATGTTATGAAACGCTTTGACAAGCTACTTCGCATTTGTGTGTCTTTCTCCAAAATGTTTTCAAATTTAGCCGCATTAACTGGGCTATTGTATTGTATTGTATGTTAACCGGAGGCCTAGAAACGACGGAGAGGTTCACCCCTCTGCCGCACTACACCGAAACACTCTTTCAGGGTTATTGTGCGGTTTGGACCCCGGTGGATCCCCCAGGGAACGTCTCACTCCAGACGAGTGTAATCCCTATGTTTGCGTGGTAGGGTAATGGTGTTGTACGCGTACGTGGAGAACTTGTTTGCGCAGTCATCGCGGACATAGTGCAGCTGAGGCGGAATAAGGGGATCCAGCCCGCATTCGCCTAGCAAATGGAAAACCACCCAAAAACCATCCACAGACTGGCCGGCTCAGCGGACCTCGACATAAGCCGACGGGCCGATTCGTGCCGGGGACCAGGCGCTGCTTCCCACTCCGGAATGCCGAGCATTAGACCGCTCGGCTAACCGGACGGGCAACTGGACTATCATTGATCTGTAGCTACCCAAATCCCTTTTTATTTCAATAAAACTCTCAATTAGACGATGAAACACCTGCAAAGAGAAAAAGCCTCATGCCTTCACGGCCTGGGAGCAGAATATTAGCAGGTGAGTCCTATTACCAGTCTGAAAAGTAAAAGGCGGTAGGCAGCGATTTCCTCATTCATCTCATTCGTTAACTACAGACCAGTCAGTGCAGGATATCGGTGAAATGTTAGTCGTTAACCGGCGTTGCAGCCGTCTAAGCCCATATTACTAAAAGGAACGATAATTATTTTGGATTGCAAGAAGGAAGAGATACACTGCACTAAAGCTGACAGTCTAAACACATTACTGTACAAATCAGTAGCGCAATAATACTGCCAGAAAAATTAGTACATCCTTTTAGAGGGTTTCGGATGACTCAAGATTTATTGTTACAACAGTGCATATGGAGTACATGAAATGATTACATTTACAGATAAACAGCACAAGTGGTTCTGAGGTACCAGGTATCGACACCCGTATTAGTACGTGGCGTATCCTCCACGTGCGGCGATGCAGGCGCTGCCTGTGGCGTCTAGTCAATCGTATATATGGCGAATACTGTCCCGGAATACGTTGTGCCATGCATGCTCGACCTGTTCACATAGTTATATAAAAGCTGTTGGTTGATGAGTCACGCGAATAGTGCCTCATCCCCCTATATCTGACAGGTTCTCGATTTGAGACAAGTGCGGAGATCGTGCTGCCCAGGGAAGTTGCTCCACGTCTTGCAGAGCATCTTAACTTTCAAAACATGGTTCAAATGGCTCTGAGCACTATGGGACTTTACATCTGAGGTCATCAGCCCCATAGAACGTAGAACTACTTAAACCTAACTAACCTAAGGACATCACACACATCCATGCCCGAGGCAGGATTCGAATCTGCGACCGTAGCGGTCGCGCGGTTCCAGACTGAAGCGCCTAGAACCGCTCGGCCACACTGGCCGGCAAGCTGACTTTCACGGGCAGTGTGTGGGAGAGAATTATCGCGTTGGGACCACACATGACCATGTTGCACCAAAAGCAAGAGAACGGGTCTGACAACAGTCTGCATGCACCGACCGCTGGCTAGCGTCCCTTCCAGAAATACCATAGGTGTACGAAAGCTGTAGCTTATCACATGCCAAAATGCCAAATCATGAGGTCCTGCGTGGGGCCAGGGTGTCTGGGACGACTGCACTCTACGAGACAGCGCTCACCAGGTCTGAGTCATAAGCGCAAACGACCATCACTTGTGTGCCATCGGAATGTGCTTCCGTCGCTGACGATCGCGGCCCCCCATTCCAAGTGATTCCCTGACGGCACCAGTCGGGCCGTGCACTTCGATGATGTTGTGTGAGTGTAAGACGGGCTAGAGGTGTGCTAATAACCGATTCGCAACAGTTCGTGCTGACGGGTCTAGGCTCAGAGGCCCCCTTATCTGTGCTGTGATAGCTGTACGGTCAGCTACTGCTGCCCTTACGATGATTCCGGCGGGCGTCCGTGCTGCGTGGACTTCCATAACCTCGTCTATGGATGTGAGAATGTTCACGTGACCACTAATACCAGCTTCGTTGCACAAGTGTCGCAGCACGTCCAGCATGTGTGACGATTCTCCGAAAGGACACAATCTGTTCCCTCTTAAACTCGCTTATTTGGCTGCACGAATGAATCTCCATGGCATGGTTGCCCGCTTGCTGCACACGTTTTCACCACAATGTGCCTTCTGGCTGTGAGCATTCCGTATTAAAGGATAGACAAAGATTGTGCTCTGGTATCTATGTCACTATCTGTTGATGGAAGTCGTGGAAATCATTACTCCGTCTTCAGGCCACGAGTGGCCTACCGGAACCATCCGACCGCCGTGTCATCCTCAAGGGAGGATGCGGATAGGAGGGGCGTGGGGTCAGCACACCGCTCTCCCGGTCATAATGATGGTATTTTTGACCGAAGCCGCTACTATTCGGCCGAGTAGCTCCTCAATTGGCATCACGATGCTGAGTGCACCCCGAAATATGGCAACAGCGGATGGTGGCCTGGATGGTCACCTATCCAAGTGCCGACCACACCCGACAGCGCTTAACTTCGGTGATCTCACGGGACCTGGTGTAGCCGCTGCGGCAAGACCGTTGCCTGGAAACCACTACAGTACATGTATTATCTCCCAGTGGCATAGGCCGTCATCGTATCAAAATCGACATCATCTTTCCAGGTGTACTTCTGTTTTCCAACAGTGTTTATGCCAGTGTCCAATGGTAGTGTAAATCAGTCCGACGACTTTAGATGCTATATGGTTTTTGGTTCATATGGCTCTAAGCACTATGGGACTTAACATCTGAGGTCATCAGTCCCCTAAACTTGAAACTACTTAAACCTAACTAACCTAAGGACATCACACATATCCATGCCCTAGGCAGGATTCGAACCTGCGACCGTAGTAGCAGAGCGGTTCCAGACTGAAGCGCCTAGAACCGCTCGGTCGCTACAGCCGGCTATATGGTTTTCCGAGAGTGGTTTCTCAATATTCACTTTCCGCATACATTCGACAGTTTCTCGTATAATTTGGTAGGTACATGCAGTCTTTTTGAAACAGTGAGGTTTTTATTCACATGAACTCTCCTACCGCATTGTATGGCCCCAACGCGAGCACTCAGCAGAGAAATCAATCCATCTAGATGGGTTTCCTTTCTCACCCAAAAAATAGAGGTGATACTTTTCTGTGTACCAGAGCTTCATGGAAATGAACCTGCAGGTGCAGTCCATCACAGTAACTAGCGTATCACATTATACAGACCTCCATCATGCAGCGCCCTCGCTTTAGGTGATAGGAGCAGGCGGTGCTGGAAACGTGATGCAAATACTGATTAAGTTAACTTCCTAACCATGAGATACCTCTTTCCACCTATTCACATCTTTCCAGCGAAGTCCTGGTGCTTCAGCGTTGGGCACACATTTTTACTACAATGGAACTATGGCTACAAGAATGCAGTGATCGTTGCGGTTAGATTTCTATACTCCACACATTAACAGAATGTCATACTTTTATGAGTTATTATTTTAGCTATAGTTTGTTATTCTACTCGCGTTCTAGAAGATTTTAGGACGAAGACTTTATTTTTAGTGCTAGATTGTGGGTGAGTTCGTGATTCGGTTGGTGGTTCTAACTGAAGATGAGAGTTACTGAGCGGAATATTGGCTGAACTTCCGTCTCTTGCACTCTCTGTAACAAAATTTTTAATTGTGTGTTGCAATATTAGCAAGGATGCTGAAATTCTCCCCATTGAGAGGTCAAATTCAAAAAAATAAGATTCAGCAGGTATCACACATCAGCAAGTACATAACAGAAATCATGGTTTTGTTACATTCCACGTCTTAGGGCAATCGCTGCCAATCTCCCCAAGCGAATATAATGACTATTAATGGGAATGAACTAAATATGACGCAAATGCTGAATCTGTACCACGTTTTCTCTCCAGAGATGCTTCATACACACTGAATGTAGTTGAGATGCCCACAGTTGGCAATTATATGAGTTCTCTACATTCATAAGACACTTTTACGGTACTCCACAGAATATTCCAACATCAGTGTAGTAAATTTAAACATTTCAGGTAACCGACGAACGAAGTCAGCTTATTGTTATGCTTCCAGTTGTTGCATCAGATGCTGTGCAACATGAATCTCGCAAGCATGCCATTTCAGAGCGTTTCCAAGCATCTCTCAATACTGTGGCACAGGTAGTTCTGCTGCTGTAACACGGCTCACGCACAGCTTGCCATTCGACAGTTACACGCAAAGTTGTGTGCAACGGCAACCGAAATTTCATCAGGCAAATATGGCGCACGAGGTTATCAGCCCCTTCCTCAATTAAAAGTAACATAAGAAAGTAGATTTACTGACAAGTCAGTGTATGTGTCGCTAGTTTGTTAGTAGAGGCCTCACAACTTACCACACCGTACGGCCTAGATACTTCGTAAAAAAATTATTTGTATTTCAAGATTTGTAAATTATCACACCCGCCGTCTCTTTTTTTTAATTCTCGGAGGGAAAATATGTATATCTGTTGAAGCCCCTGGTTTTTTCTGTTATCTTTGTAATGGTTTAGTGTATATTTATTTTTCACAAAACTGCATTATTAAAGTCCTATTAGTTATTCAGTTATGAAAACTAGTTTATTATATAAGCAACTTGTATTTTCTACAGTGATGTAAAGAGACATTTGTTATTACTGTACTGCTGCTTAATCCCTAATGACATAATGGAGAAAGATGGGACTTCTTGTCGCACGCGCAGACAAAGTTATTATTTACTATCACTAATGGTACTAATGTTAAGGTTCAGGTATTAATTTCTGTGTACCTTGAGAAATGGCAGTAGGAAAATAAGAGTATGATAGTCAACCTGCAGTAGAAGCCTCTTGGTTCTGTACGTTTTCCGATCTGATTCTTCGCAATTCGCGACAGATGTTCAAGAAAGTAATTATCATGCAATATTCTCTCGTCCAGAGGTCTTTGATTGCGTATGTTAATACGTAATGCTGATATTATCGAGCAAGGCGTTTGCTGTTTGACGTAATTACTTTCAAACTTCGCTGTTTAGTTTTCTTTCATTTATCATTCATTTATCTAATTCATCTTTTATTCGTCTCTTGAGAGATTCACTTGTCTTTTTAATGCAGTGATCAATTAAACATCTGTTGGCGAGTTCATTCATTAGCATCGCCATCATTTACGAAAGGTTACCTCCAATGACTACGTATGCTTCCGCGATGTACAACAGATTACTGACGGCCTGAGTTACAGAATTGCTGAACTGAAAAAGTTAGACAGACGAAAATCAACACGAATCCTAATGCAGTAGAATATTTGTTAACAACAGCATTTGCTAACATAGGAATGGAAATTACAAACAACAACGGAACCCCCAGTGAAGTTATCAACTGTATTTAAGAATAACAGCAATGATATGGACACTTTCTTCTGGTTAACCCTAGCTGTGTACTGTGACAATTTGTTAAGTGCCCCTACAGAAAAAGTCTCCATTTCTAAAGATAAAAATTATTCATCATAAATGGAATGAACATTTTTCCATACGATGGCATAACACATAAATTACCTTGTAAATAACGACATTGCGGCGCTATGGATATGTCTACCGTTACTTAAATATCTTTACTCAGTGGAAGAAATCATACACTGAAGAGCCAAAGAAATTGGCACACCTGACTAATATCGTGCAGGGCCCCTGCGAGAACACATAAGTGCTGCAACTCGACTAATGTATGGAGTAATTGTCGGGGTGAATCTTGTCGGGGTAAATCCTTAAGAGTACGAGGGGGTGGAGATCTCTTCTAAGCAGAACGTTGCAACGCATCTCAGATATGCTCAGTAATGTTCATCTCTGCGGTGCTTGGTTACCAGCGGAAGTGTTTAAACTCAGAAGAGTGTTCCTGGAGCCACACTGTAGCAATTCTGGGCGCCTGGGGAGTCGCATTGTCCTGCTGGAATTGTCAAAGCCCGTCGGATTGCACAATGGACATGAATGGACGCAGGTGATCAGATAGGATGCTTAAGTACGTGTCACCTGTCAGATTCGTATATAAATGTAACAGGGGTCCCATATCACTCCAACTGAACACCCCCTACATCGTTACAGAGCCTCCACCAGCAAGACCAGTCCCCTGCTGACAAGCACTGTCCGTGGATTCATGAGGTTGTCTTCATACTCGTACACGTTTGTCCCCTCGATACAATTTGAAACGAGACTAGTCCGACCAGGCAATGTGTTTCCAGTCATCGACAGTCCAAATCGGTGTTGACGGGCCCAGGCGAGGCGTAAATCTTTGTGTCGTGCGTCATCAAGGGTACACGAGTCATCCTTCGGCCCCGAAAGCCCGTATCGATGATGTTTCGTTTAATGGTTCGTCCTCTGACACTTTCTGATGGACCAGCATTGAAATCTGCAGCAATTTGTGGAAAGGTTCTGTCATGTTGGACGATTCTCTTCAGTCATCGTTAGTCCCGTTCTTGCAGGATATTTTTCCGACAGCAGCGATATCGGAGATTTGATGTTCTACCAGATTTCTGAAATTCATGGTACACTTGTGAAATGGTCGTGCGGGAAAATACCCACTCCATCGCTATCTCGGAGATGCTGTGGCCATCGCTCTTGCGTGGACTATAACACCGTCTTCAAACTCACTTAAATTTTGATAACCTGCCATTGTAGCAGCAGTTACCGATCTAACAACTTCGCCAGACACTTTTTGTCTTACATAGGCGTTGCCGACCGCAGAGCCGTGTTCTGCCTGTTTACATATCTCTGTATTCGAATACGCATGGCTGAACCAGTTTCTTTGGCGGTTCAGTATATATACTGCATTGTATACAATAAGATCTTAAACAACGTCATTTTATTGACTGATTTATATCTTAGAGACGCTACAATTGTGCATTAGAAACGAATTATATAGTTTTTCTTCCATAGTTGCAGTACCTTTTAGTCCATAGTATTCGTAAAAAACACCGTATAGAAGAGCTAAAAGTTTTCTGTTTCGTTTTGTGGAAGGCAACGTCCAAGTTAGTAGGAGATGAACACCGAGAATAATTCCGAGAGAAACTCAAATTGTAGCACTTAACACCTAAGATACAGGATGAAGCTATTCCAGACGTTACCTCCAGAGAAAAATGAATTATAGACTTCGTGACATAAAAACTAATCGAAATTGTAGTGAATCACACCATAAGTCACATCACTCAGTACCATACAAATCAAACATAGCACATTAATGAATCGAGATACTAAACTCAAAACAAACTCTTATTACCGGAAATGTTAACAGGAAAACCTTCATGTGGTTAACGTCCATTATCTCAAAGAAGCAACGTAGATGAAAACTCTATCTGGCCGCGCAGGGTTACGTTTTCTGTGATTTTCTTAAATCGTCTCGAGTGAATGTCGATGTGGATCCCTTGCAAAGTTTCTTCTACGTTCGTGGCCTTTCCTTGTTCAATAAGAGATTACGCATCGTCCGTAATGACGTCTTCATCGGCACAGCGTTGAACTTCGACCTTACTTCCCTATTTAAGTTTAACAGGTCTGAAAAAAAAGCTTGTGAGCTAAAGAAAATAGTTTCCTTTCTGCGTTTATTACAGGTGTGGTGTCACCGCCAGACACCACACTTGCTTGGTGGTAGCCTTTAAATCGGCCGCTGTCCGTTAGTATACGTCGGACCCGCGTGTTGCCACTATCAGTGATTGCAGACCGAGCGCCGCCACACGGCAGGTCTAGAGAGACTTCCTAGCACTCGCCCCAGTTGTACAGCCGACTTTGCTAGCGATGGTTCACTGACAAAATACGTTCTCATTTGCCGAGACGATAGTTAGCATAGCCTTCAGCTACGTCATTTGCTACGACCTAGCAAGGCGCCATTACCAGTTACTATTGATGCTGTAAAACATGTACCGTCAAGAGCGATGTTCACCATTTATGGATTAAAGTTAAGTATTCCACAGCTACGTCCTTTTTGGCTAGTCTAATTTCCTTGACCTGTTCCAGACCTCACGCCAGCCTGCGTGAGTTAAGACGCTTGCCTTTCGGCTTCCTCTTAAAACCGGTGGGCTCTCCTGCCAACCCACAACAACAGGAACGAAGTTAGTGGAGATCGCTCGACGCATCTGCGTAGTTTTGGTGGAGGATGGGAACAGGGTTGCTTTAATGTTAGACTCTCAAATTCTGATGAAGAGTTCAGTCAATGACGATCAGTGTAATTAGCGGATATAATTTAGCGTGACCAATCAATCATCGTGTGTCATTTTAATTTTTATTACAGTTTTAGAATGACTATTTCGTGCGTATGATAACTTCAAAAATCATATACCCACCCATATCAGATCATGAATGACTATGGTTCTCTGTAACAAAATTTTGTGCTTTTACATTAGGACGACAGAAAAATAATGAAGTGGATGACTGCTATACGACAAAGTAGAAGTTCCTATCGATTTTTAGAAGTTGGTATTGCGCTTCCGGCGGTACGAAGAAGTCTTCGTGCTCTTAGAATTGCTTCGAAGAAACGTAGCCGCACCTGCTAGCAGCTTTACTACATCAGATGCAGTGTGACTGTAATTGAAGAAAAATCGCCGGGACGCGCGCACCAAGTAAAATGGTAATAATTACGGCCTCTTAATTCAGCTATTAAGGAAAAAAAATGGTTCAAATGGCTCTGAGCACTATAGGATTAACTTCTGAGGTCATCAGTCCCCTAGAACTTAGAACTACGTAAACCTAACCCAAGGACATCACACACATCCATGCCCGAGGCAGGATTCGAACCTGCGACCGCTGCGGTCGCGCGGTTCCAGACTGTAGTGCCTGGAACCGCTCGGCCACTCCTGCCGGCCTAGGAAGGAAAACCGAGAAGGCTAGACCAAAGGGGATGTTACACACTTCGTTCACTGGTAGAACAGAAGTTTATTTTACACAGTTTCAATCATATAGGAGCCAATTAAGCTTTTTTAAATAAATAACAAGGCCAGGCAATGAGGATCTCATTTAAAATTCAATGTCAGTTTAAATAATTGCCGGCCTGTGTGGCCGTGCCGTTCTAGGCGCTTCAGTCTGGAACCACATGACCGCTACGGTCGCAGGTCCGAATCCTGCCTCGGGCATGGATGTGTGTGATGTCCTTAGGTTAGT
Source organism: Schistocerca serialis cubense (assembly GCF_023864345.2). NCBI lineage: Eukaryota > Metazoa > Arthropoda > Insecta > Orthoptera > Acrididae > Schistocerca > Schistocerca serialis. Next base: position 555,651,088 of record NC_064642.1, on the reverse strand, counting down.
TACGTTTAAGTAGTTCTAAGTTCTACGGGAGTGGTGACCTCAGAAGTTAAGTCCCATAGTGCTCAGGGCAATTTTTTAAAAATAATTTACATAAAATTTGAAGTTAGCTTTAAACCACAATGACCTAACATTCTTTAAGCAATACATGCCATATACAAAGCATAGAATGTAGTAAGGCTAAAGGCGTAATAAAGGCAGATATAAATCTAAACAACAGTGCCAGAACAGGGCACGTGTGGGGTGCTGCCTGGGAGAAAGATGATGTAGTGCTATAGGTTTAACGTAACTGGAGAACAGAACTTATGTCCCCGAGAGCAGTCTGTGCACAAGGAATAACCCCTTGAACAAGATTCACCAAATTTTCTGTCAGTGCTTGGCAGAACATTGTAATACTATTATAAAGGATAACACTTCCCTATGTTCTGCAAAATTATATTCATTTGTTCACGTACCGGCTGTTAGCTTCCCGTTCAGTATTCACATGACTGTCGCAAACACAGAGAAACACGAAAAAAATTAAACGAGAGTGAGGCGACGCTGGCCGAGAGGCCCCGTGTGGGGAAGTTCGCCCTCCAGACGCAAGTATTATTTCGGGTGACGCCACATTGGTGGACTACCGCGTCGGTGATGATGAGATGATGATGAGGACAACACAATACCCAGTTCACGGGCGGAGAAAAGCCACAACCCGGCCAGGATTCGATCACGGGCCCGTTGCATGGTAGGCAAGCTCGTTGCCACTCAACTAAGCAGGCGGAAGGTATAAATGATTTGTGACTTAGACAGATATTGTTTGCGCAGCGGATACAAAAATTGCAAAGAGTTTACGTAGGAATACACTATATCCTTTGTCATATAGAAACAATTACGTTAAATAAAAAAAGGGGAGCATGAAACAAAGTTTTTAGATGGAGATACATTTGAGAAATGATGAGAAATAAGATGAATTTACAGTTTGACTCTACTTCTTGTAACGAAAATGTAATGTAAAGGAGGGAAAATGGAAATTGAGTGTGATCATTTAATATTAGGCTGGCATTCGGTGTCATACATTTATTGACTTCCAGTATCTCAAATACGATCATCTTTCACCTTTTCTTAGCACAATGTAAAACATCACATTCTACATTATACGTAAGAACAGTTTTCTGCTAAAAGACAACCAACAAAGGTTGAACCTTGTAATGGTTCTTTATTTACGTGACCATTACGGCACTCCAACCCCAGTTCTCGATACAAGTAATATCGTACTACTTTTCTTCGAAGTAACAGACGTATTTTTGTGACAATATTCACATTTAGTTTTATTAATGTATAGGCACTCAGAGGTATCGATATATTTCTGTGAGACTGTCATAATCTTTGACTTACTTGTAACCGTTTTGGCGCGAATGCGCACAGAGCAGTCTTTGTTTCCCTTTGCAGACGTTAAGTTGTTATTTCGCTTTGTAAAAGAACAGTCAAGTCTTGTGTCTGGTTAAACTGGAAATTAAATATATGAACACTGATACAAAACTGTTTTCTTGATTATGTGGCAATTAAGAAGAAGTATATGAGAATTTACAAGAAGTTTAATAAAAATGTGGATCGTGAACACCAAGCCAAAAATTATTTCTGCCGTACCATTGTTCTGATCTGGGATTGTTTGATCATTAAGAATTTCTTGAAGAACGCATTTGTTAGGTCTTCAAATATTGCTAAAATACAGATCTGGACCTTCTAGCAGTCAAAGTGGAATCACCCTAGAATCAACAAGATGAGCCATAACAACTTCGACGTAATCTACGTGGGAATCCATTCAAGATAAGTGCCAAAATTAATGACTTTTTTAAAGTGACTTCATTATTTCCATTCTGACGATACCATCCACATCAATAACTTTGTTGTTGCCCGACACAGCGAACATGTGCTGCGCGAGCAACATTATTAACCTGATTTCTAACCTACTTTGCAAGTGGTGATATTGTTAGAACCTGTATACCTAACTGTCCAACCTCTCTCATGTTCACGTAGCCCAACTGCCACAGCTCTGTCTGAATTACCAATATACGCTTCTGTATACATCTTGCACGTGATTTTATGTACACCACTCTGTGTCAAGGTTGCAGGTTATCTTTGCTACTGATATCCTGTTGTTGTTGTGGTCTTCAGTCCGAAGACTGGTTTGATGCAGCTCTCTATGATACTCTATCTTGTGCAAGCCTCTTCATCCCCTATTAAGTACTGCAACCTACATCCTTATGAATCTGCTTACTGTATTCATTTCTTGGTCTCCTTCTTCGACTTTTACCCCCCACACTACCCTCCAATGTTAAACAGGTGGTCCCTTGATGCCTCAGAATGTGTCCTGTCAACCAATCCTTTCTTTTGGCCAAGTTGTGCCACAAATTTCTTGTCTCCCCAATTCTATTCAGTAGCTTCTCTTTAGTTACGTGATCGGCCACTTCGTTCCATTAACATTCTTCTGTAGCACCACATTTCGAATGCTTCTATTCTCTTTCTGTCTAAACTGTTTATCATCCATTTTTTACTTCCATACACGGCTACACTCCAGCAAATACCTTCAGAAGAGGCTTCCTTCTACTTAAATCTATATTCGACGTTAACAAATTTCTCTTTTTGCCATGCCAGTCTACTTTTTATATCTTGTCCACTTCGGCTATCATCAGTTATTTTTCTGCCCAATTAGCAAAACTCATCTACTACTTTAAGAGTCTCGTTTTCTAATCTAATTTCCTTTGCATCACCTGATTTAATACGACTATATTCCATTATACTTATTTTGATTTTGTTGATGTTCATCATTTATCGTCCTTTCAAGACACTTTACACTCCGTTCAACTGCTCTTCCAAATACTTTACTGCCTCTGATAGAGTTACAGTGTCATCGGCAAACCTTTAATTTTTTGTTTCTTCTCCCTGAACTAATCCAAATTTTGCTTTGGTTTCGTTTACAGCTTGTTTAATATTCAGAATGCATAACATCGAGAATAGGCTACAACAGTGTCTCTCACTCCCTTCTCAACCATTGCTTCCCTTTCATGCCGCTCGACTCTTATAACTGCCGTCTGGTTTCTATATAAGTTTCAAGTTTTTTGAAAGGTTGTCCGAAATGTTACTAATATGTGGAATTTTGTACCAGGCTTTGTGTGATTGTTGTTGACTACCGTAAAGAAATGGTGTAATTTTATGCATTTTGATTCTTTGCATTATGTTATCAATCAGAGCAGAGCTATAGCCATGGCTGGAAGCGATATGCTTCATAGTATGTAGTTTTGTTTGAAAGGATGATTGAGATAATCGAATAGATATTAATATAAGAAGACATTTATTTAGCATTTACAGATAAAACAAAGTTACTGATACGGTAATCCATCGAAGCTATCGGCATCCACACAAGCACAAACATGCATCTTTTCATTCGATAGTGCATCACCTGTTCTATTATATGACTCATCCTTACGAACAGAACAACAGACCATCAACCATATCGCTTCCAGCAACTCCTATATCTCTGCTCTAATTGATAATACACTACGAAAAAAGAAAATGTGTAAAATTACACCACTTTTGTAAGCTGGCCAACACCAATCACTCACTAGCTACAAAGCCTGGAGCAAAACCCCTTATGCTGGCAACATTTCGGACAACCTTCCAAAAACGTTAGTCTCGCAACTACAGACCTGCGTTTTATAATACCTACAGCATATCAAAAATTTTATTCAATAGCAACGAAAAATCGCAACTTTCGAGAAGAGTGGTGTATATAAAATCATTTGCGAGTAGTGTGAAAAATTGTACATTGGTCAGTCAAACAGAACTTTGGTAATTAAGCTACACGAACAGGAGAGAAGCTGGTGATTGAGGAAGAAGTATTCAACCTTTGCTGATCATCTTTTAGCAGAAACCATTCGTATGATGTAAAATGCGAAGTTCCACAGTCTTTTAAGAAAAGCAGAAAGATGATACCATTGGAAATATTGAAAACTCAAGAAACTCGACACAAAATACCCATCTAGTATTAAATAATCAGATTTAGTTTCCATTTTACTCTTCGATAAATTAAATTTTCGTTACAGATACTAGATTTAAACTGTAAATTCATCCTTTTATCTCATCAGATACATCTCCACATAAAAGCTTTGTTTCCCTCACCCTTTCTTAGCTAATGCAATTATTTGGTTCAAATGGCTCTGAGCACTATGGGACTTAACATCTGAGGTCATCAGTCTCCTAGAACTTAGAACTACTTAAACCTAACTAACCTAAGGACATCACACACGTCCATGCCCGAGGCAGGATTCGAACCTGCGACCGTAGCGGTCGCGCGGTTCCTGACTGAAGCGCCTAGAACCGCTCGGCCACACCGTCCGGCTAATGTAATTATTTCTTTGTTACAAAAAATGTAATGTTTTCTTATGTAAACACTCTGTCATTTTTGTATCTTCTGTACAAATAGTATCTGTGTAAGTCATGCATCATGTTTATCGGTGTTCGCGGCATTTAATTGTCACCTGAAGATGGACCGAGAAGCCAAAAGCCGGTACGTGACCAAATAAATATAGTCCTGGGTGAACATTAGTGTTTTCCTTTGTAATATTAAACCCTCAAATATTAGTAACTATAAGTAAGGCCCTTAACTCTATATTACGGTATAAATAATCATCAGCAAATTGAGTACTTACTTGTTTCGTTTTTCTATCTTTCTTAAGCAACACGAACCCAAAACTGTTCCAAACATTCATTAAAAGTGTTTATCATGTGGTGATCCCCTCCCCTGATAGCTGAGCGGTCAGCGCGACGGAATGTCATACCTAACGGCCAGGGTTCAATTCCCGGCTGGGTCGGAGATTTCCTCCGCTCAGGGACTGGGTGTTGTGTTGTCGTTATCATCATCATTTCAGCCCCATCGCCGAAGTGGTGTCAACTCAAAAGACTTGCACCAGGCGAACGGTCTACCCGACGGGATGCCCTAGTCACACGACATTTCCATGAGCGGCTAGGCGATTCGAAACCAGACGTGATCAATACAGATCGAAACATCACAAAAGGCGACTGGTAGCATCTATTTCTGGAACCCGTTGTTCATCGCAGTCGCAGTGTCCCACATCCATAATAGATAAAAGTTTCGAAACATTCTATCAAACCAGTAGACCGTTGTTACCAAGGTAAACTACTCGCAGACGACTGCTTATCGTGCCAAGGAATAAATTGCATCGTTAACTGCTGATGAACTAGAGCTTATCTTAACTTTGATGCGAAACTGAGTAGCTAATACTGCAATAATCACATACGCTTTTCATATAAATTACTGTTCAGAGTAAGCGTATGTTATCTTAAGACAGTGCAGAATTATGATTTCTTCCAGGCAATCACCGTGCCAGAAGCCAGGTGTGTTCTGAACATGATATCTTGCTCATCAGGTGCTCCGTGGGTATGTAGATTAGACTTGACGGAGAATCTATCACCCCAGATCATATAAAATAAAGGTAATAGGCTATTTGACAAATGAACTGTCACGCTCATAGGAAAATAGTATGGGGGCTCCCCTATTGCTTATGCTTGGAAGGCGTTTCAGTAGAATAATTTACTTTCATCGTTGCTGAATGACAGAGTCTAATCTGGTGGAAATAATATATCATCAAAGATTTTGTACAAATTTTAACCATGGTTGCAAAACTATGAAATTATACAAAAAAGGTATGAATTTGAACAGAGCACACAGCAGATTAATGAACAGAGGAAGAACCGGAAAGAAACATCACTAGACTAGTGAGCCCCAATGAGTTAACTCGAGAAACGAAACAAAACAAGATTGGCAAAGATTTGCAGAAGTTCGAATACAGCGCGTACTTCAATAATTTCCACAACGAAACTCTTTTTCGGAATCTGGCAGGAAACTCAAAGGGATTCTGACCATACATAAAACACACTAGTGGCAAGACGCAATCAGTTCCTTCACTGCCCTATAACAATGGTGAAGTCACTGACGACAATGCCATTAAAGCAGAGTTATTAAATACGGTTTTCCGAAACTCCTTCACCAATGAAGTACCTAATCCCGAATATCGATCAAGAACAACTGCCAATATGAGAAACATGGAAATAGATATCCTCTGTGTAGCAAAGCAGCTGAAATCACTTAATAAACGCAAGGCCTTCGGTCCAGGTTATATACCAGCCAGATCCCTTTGAGAATATGCTGATACAATAGCTCCATATTAAGCACTTATATACAACCGATCGCTCATAGAAAGATCCGTACCTGAAGACTGGAAAATTGCGCCAATAACACCAATACCCAAACAGGAGAATAGGGGCAACAGCTGAATTGCAGGCCCATATCACTAACGTCGATTTGCAGTAGGGTTTTGGAACATTATGAATTACCTCAAAGAAAACGATTTATTGGCACACTATCAGCACGGATTCAGAAATTATCGTTCTTGTGAAACACAACTAGCTCTTTATACTCGTAAAGTAATGAGTGCTATCAACAGGGGATGTCAAATTAATTCCGTAGTTTTAGATGTTCAGTAGGCTTTCGATACTGTTACTCACAAGCGTCTCCTAACCAAACAGCGTGCCTACGGAATATCGCCTTAGTTTTGGGACTGGATTTGTGGTTTCCTGTCAGAAAGATCACAGTTCGTAACAATAGATGGAAAGTCATCACGTAAAACAGAAGTAATATCCGGCGTTCCCCAAGGTAGTGTTATAGGCCCTCTGTTGTTCCTGAGCTATATTAGTGACATAGGAGACAATCTGAGTAGCCCTCTTAGATTATTTGCAAATGATGCTGTCATTTACCACCGTGTAAAGTAATCAGTTTATCAAAACGAATTGCAAAAGATTTAGATAAGATACCTGTATGGTGCGAGAAGTAGCAATGGACCCTGAATAAAGAGAAGTGTGAAGTTATTCTCATGAGTGCAAAAAGATATCTAGTAAATTTCGATTACGCAATAAGTCACACAAATCTAAAGTCCGCAAATTCAACTGAATACTTAGGGATTACAATAAAAAATAATCTAAATTGGAACGATCACCTAGATAATGTTGTGGGTAGAACAAACCAAAGACTGCGACTCATTGGCGGAACACTTAGAAGGTGTAACAGGTCTACTAAAGAGACTGCTTACACCACGCTTGTCCACTCTGTCCTGGAGTACTGCTGTGAGGTGTGGGATCCGCTTCAGGTGGGACTGACGGATAACATCGAAAAAGTTCAAAGGAGGGCAGATCGTTTTACATTACCGCGAAATGGGGGAGATACTGCCACAGACACGATACGTGAATTGGAGTGGCAATCATTGAAACAAAGGCGTTTTTCGTTGCGAAGGGATTTTCTCATGAAATTTCAATCACCAGTTTTCGCTTCCGATTGCGAAAACGTTCTGTTGGCACCCACCTACATAGGGAGAAATGATTGTCATGATAAAATAAGAGTAATCAGGGATTGCACCGAAAAATTTAAGTGCTTGTTTTCCTCGCGCGCCGTTCGAGAGTGGAACGGTAAAGAGACAGCTTGAATACTACGGTATGTTGATGATTTTCACTTATGGACCGTCTGACAGCAACTGAATAAAACACAATTTTAGTGCCATACGCGTTTCGCCTTTATTTTCTGCAAGGCATCATCAGTGGCCTGTAATATGTACATATGTTAGCTATTTTATTTACATTTTTGTCACTGTGCCTATAGGTTATAAACAGTTCTGGTGGTTGGTATTTCCTATTAAGTAGTAATGTTTTGAACTGTACTTACAGGTTGCGTGGACAGTTTCTTACATATTACGCTCCTGTTGCATTTTTGGTCTTGTTCGTCTTCCTATGAGCGCCAATTTGCTGTTTTTTCTGCATTCCACAGCACTATGCACTGAACGCTTTTTTTAATGCAATGTTTTGGTTTCTGTTGCCGACTGTCAAATGTTTTTGCCAAAGATCGAATATTACTGCCAAACTTATGAGTGTAACTATCGAAGTATCTGTGGTCTGTTCGTGTATGCATTTGTGTGTGCGGTTGTGTATATATATGTGTGTGTGTGTGTGTGTGTGTTTTTTGGTGTCATATTATTTAATTTAATTTAATTTTATTGTATTTAATTATTTATTTTTGTTTATGTCCTGTGTATGTGTCTGTGTGTTTTGGTATTTTGTGCTGTGTATGTGTGTCTGTCTGTATTTTGGTGTTATGCATTTTTTTTTTTTTGGAGGGGGGGGGGGGCTGTGTATGTGTGTGTGTGTGTGTGTGTGTGTGTGTGTGTGTGTGTGTGTATGTGTGTGTGTGTATTTTGGTGTTATATACTTTTTTTATGTTATCATTTCCTTTATTAAGTGTAGTAAGGAGCCTGTGCTGATGTGTGTTTGTTCATTTATCACATGTTTGTTTTCTGCTATGGCTTTCTGGATGTGGAAGTTTTCTTGCATTTGTATAAGATGTTTGTCATGGTTACTTATTCTCATTATTTTCATTTCTTGTTCCATGTTTGTAGGATGATGGTCGTAGTGTTTTAAATGCTCTGCAAATGTGGAATGGTTTGTTTCATACTTCCAACATCTGATATGTTCTTTGTATCTTGTTTCAAAATTCCTGCATGTCATGCCTATGTATACTGCATCACAACTTTGACATTCAAGTTTATATATTCCTGATTGTTGGAATTTGTCCCTCTTGGTAGCTGACTGGCTTAGGTGTGATTGAAGGGTTTGCCCAGGCTTATATGCTATTTTGAAGCCCTGTCTCTTTAGGATGTTTGCAACTCTGTGTGTTAGTTTATGTGTGTAGGTCATGGTGTACCATCTGGTTCTTTTCTGTGTGGTGTTGTCATTGTGTGTGTTTGTTGAGTGTGTTTTTAAGTTTTCAGCTTGTGAGTTCTTTTGTATTGTGGAAATGTTGTGTTTGTTTTTTATTTGTGTTTTTGTTTTTTGATTGAGCCTGTGTACCACATGTGTGTCATACCCGTTGTTCCTAGCTATTTGTATGATCGTGTTCATTTCTTGTTCATAGTATCTCTTACTGAGTGGGATTCTGTTTAATCTATGTCACATGTGTCTTAGTGCTGCAAATTTCTGGCTTTGGGGGTGGTTGGATGTGGAATGTATTATTGTGTCCGTGGCTGTTGGTTTTCTAAAGATGTTAAATGTATGTTTTCCATTTTCTTTTTTAATTGTTATGTCAAGAAAATTTATTTGATTTTCTTTTTCTTTTTCAAGTGTGAATTTTATGTTCTTATGAGCTTTGTTTATTTCTGAATGGAGTTCATCTATTTTTTCATTTGGCTCGTCTACCAAACAAATAATGTCATCCACGTATCTGTACCAATATATGATTTTGAAACTTTCATTTGTGGTTATCTTATCAAATATCTGATTTTCAAGGTGACTGATGAAAATGTTTGCTAGTGTTCCTGATATTGGGGATCCCATGGGCAGTCCATCAGTTTGTAGATAATATTCTTCCTGAAACTGAAAGTAGTTTTGTTCAGTTGTCAGTCTGAGCATATCTGTTATTTCTTTTATTGCGTCTGTGGTGAGGTTGAAAATCAGATATTTGATAAGATAACCACAAATGAAAGTTTCAAAATCATATATTGGTACAGATACGTGGATGACATTATTTGTTTGGTAGACAAGCCAAATGAAAAAATAGATGAACTCCATTCAGAAATAGACAAAGCTCATAAGAACATAAAATTCACACTTGAAAAAGAAAAAGAAAATCAAATAAATTTTCTTGACATTACAATTAAAAAAGAAAATGGAAAACATACATTTAACATCTTTAGAAAACCTACAGCCACGGACACAATAATACATTCCACATCCAACCACCCCCAAAGCCAGAAATTTGCAGCACTAAGACACATGTGACATAGATTAAACAGAATCCCACTCAGTAAGAGACACTATGAACAAGAAATGAACACGATCATACAAATAGCTGGGAACAACGGGTATGACACACATGTGGTACACAGGCTCAATCAAAAAATAAAAACACAAATAAAAAACAAACACAACATTTCCACAATACAAAAGAACTCACAAGCTGAAAACTTACAAACACACTCAGCAAACACACACAATGACAACGCCACACAGAAAAGAACCAGATGGTACACCATGACCTACACACATAAACTAACACACAGAGTTGCAAACATCCTAAAGAGACAGGGCTTCAAAATAGCATATAAGCCTGGGCAAACCCTTCAATCACACCTAAGCCAGTCAGCTACCAAGAGGGACAAATTCCAACAATCAGGAATATATAAACTTGAATGTCAAAGTTGTGATGCAGTATACATAGGCATGACATGCAGGAATTTTGAAACAAGATACAAAGAACATATCAGATGTTGGAAGTATGAAACAAACCATTCCACATTTGCAGAGCATTTAAAACACTACGACCATCATCCTACAAACATGGAACAAGAAATGAAAATAATGAGAATAAGCAACCATGACAAACATCTTATACAAATGCAAGAAAACTTCCACATCCAGAAAGCCATAGCAGAAAACAAACATGTGATAAATGAACAAACACACATCAGCACAGGCTCCTTACTACACTTAATAAAGGAAATGATAACATAAAAAAAGTATATAACACCAAAATACACACACACACACACACACACATACACACACACACACACACACACACACACACACATACACAGCCTCCCCCTCCAAAAAAAAAAAAAAAAAAAAAATGCGTAACACCAAAATTCAGACAGACACACATACACAGCACAAAAAATATATATATATATATATATATATATATATATATATATATATATATATATATCACACCAAAACACACACACATACACAGGACATAAGCAAAAATAAATAATTAAATACAATAAAATTAAATTAAATTAAATAATATGACACCAAAAAACACACACACACACACACACACATATATATACACAACCGCACACACAAATGCATACACGAACAGACCACAGATACTTCGATAGTTACACTCATAAGTTTGGCAGTAATATTCGATCTTTGGCAAAAACATTTGACAGTCGGCAACAGAAACCAAAACATTGCATTAAAAAAAGCGTTCAGTGCATAGTGCTGTGGAATGCAGAAAAAACAGCAAATTGGCGCTCATAGGAAGACGAACAAGACCAAAAATGCAACAGGAGCGTAATATGTAAGAAACTGTCCACGCAACCTGTAAGTACAGTTCAAAACATTACTACTTAATAGGAAATACCAACCACCAGAACTGTTTATAACCTATAGGCACAGTGACAAAAATGTAAATAAAATAGCTAACATATGTACATATTACAGGCCACTGATGATGCCTTGCAGAAAACAAAGGCGAAACGCGTATGGCACTAAAATTGTGTTTTATTCAGTTGCTGTCAGACGGTCCATAAGTGAAAATCATCAACATACTGTAGTATTACGCGCAACTGAGGAGGACAGGACCAAAAAATTGAAGACAGCTTGAAGTTGGTTCATTGAAACCTCTAATGGTTCAAATGGCTCTGAGTACTATGGTACTCAACTGCTGAGGTCATTAGTCCCCTAGAACTTAGAACTAGTTAAACCTAACTAACCTCAGGACATCACAAACATCCATGCCCGAGGCAGGATTCGAACCTGCGACCGTAGCGGTCTTGCGGTTCCAGACTGCAGCGCCTTTAACCGCACGTCCACTTCGGCCGGCTGAAACCTCTGCCTGGCTCTTTATTGTGAATAGAAGAGCAATCACGTAGATGCTGACGTAAAAGTAAAACATGAGTGCTTACGAAAAAAGTTACCTCCGAAAGAAGAATTAGGTTGCAGGAAAACTTGCATACCAGTGCATCAAGCTCGTGGAGCAAGTTAGGAAGAATGAAAAATAGAAACCGTGAATCAACTCCTTTTTCCCCACTAAATCGTGATTTCCGAAGTCGAGAGTGTAGATCGGAAATGCGATCTTACTGTGATCGCCGTTCAGGAGGCTGTTGGCAAGTCACGCTGCGCCGAAATGCAGCCGCTGCTAACTTTGCTGGCTGGGTCGATGTGATGCAATTACGAATCGTGGATCATGTCATCCTGACTGACTGGCGCGGTTGCACCTGAGTTCAAAAGGGAACTTCGGAGACCTGGCAAGAGACTGAAGTCAAGAAAAACACGTACGAGTGCGGAGTTCAGAGTGGAATCACCAAGTGGAAGTTCGAATCAAAATACGAATACGAAAATAAATACCACTCTCTATTTTGGTAGCCTTCCTTCAGACCTCGGAAAGGCATCCCGATACAATGTGTTCTAACCAGTTCCAGAAAGGGCCTAAGTGCTCTTCCAATCAGGGATCACGACGTCCGTTCACTAGCTCCGCCATTAAGTTGAAGTGTATCTGCCAGTGAGATATGTGTATACGCAAATGGGAAAAGAGCGTCTCTCCGGTTCCACTTTCAGACTTGCTTGTTGGAAATTCTGGAAATTTTCTTGAGCTACAGACGCTGTTTGCAAGGGAAGGACGAAATTTGGAAATTTGCAGGCACAGGAGTGGCTACGTGTCTGTACACCACAGATAGCAACGTGAAGAGAAGTAGAGGGCTGGGGACTCCACCTGAAATTTGCTAACGAAAGAATACAGAATTCTCACCCCTTCTACCAGTGGTTTTCCTTTCTGCAGTTGAGGACACCAGTCTTCTGTTTCCTGTCCGCGGAAGCTTGTAGTGGAACAATTTAATATGAACACATTTATTAGTGAAATGACTGTTCGAGACTGTGCAATATATGTAGGAATCAAGGACGCTATAACATTGCAGAGAGATATGAACAATACTATCAGCTCTGATTTATATATAACTTTTGTTACTATCTGGAATGATAATTATCCTGACTATAGTTCTCGGACTATTGTTCTAGTTAAGATTATCTTACAACTACTACTGCTCTCTATATATATTGTAATGTATCAGAGGAAATAAAAGAACTCATCTGAACTGGTTAACAAGTGAGACTCGAAAACAATTATTCTTCTACAACTAAATTCTCATAAATATTTTGAGAGTTTCAGATATCTACGTTGACGTACATTTAGAGAGACGCTGGAGACGTGGCGAATGAACCTGCAATCACATGGTGGTTCCTTAGAGACGCAAGAACACCAAATTACGCAAACGACGAGCGTAGTTAACAGTATATCACTTGAAAGCCAAACGTACAAACCAAAATCTCGTCAGAATATACTGAAACGCCAAAGGAACTAGTATAGGCATGCGTATTCAAGTACAGAGATATATAAACAGATAGAATACGGCGCTGCGGTCGGCAACGCCTATATAAGACGACAAGTGTCTGGCGAATTTGTTAGATCAGACTGCTGCTACAATGACAGGTTATCAAGACTTAAATGAGTTTGAACGTGGTGTTATAGTCGGCGAACGAGCGATGGGACGCAGCATCTCTGAGGTGGCGATGAAATTGGATTTTCCCATACGACCATTCCACGAACGTACCGTGAATATCAGGGATCAGGGAAAACATCAAAGCTCCCACATCGCTACGGCCGGAAAAAGATCCTGCAAGAACGGGACCAACGGTGACTGAAGAGAATCGTTCATAGTGACAGAAGTGCAGCTATCCCGCAAATTGCACAGATTTCAATTCTGGGTCATTAACAAGTGTCAGCGTGCGAACTATTCAACGAAACATCATCGATATGGGTTTTAGGAGCCGAAAGCTCACTCATATACCGTTGTTGAGTGCCCAGCACAGAGCCTTACACCTGTCCTGGGTCCGTCAACACCGACATAAAACTGTTGATGACTGGAAACATGTTATCTGGTCGGATGAGTCTCGTTTCAAATTGTACCGAGCGGATGGACGTGTACGGCTAGGGAGACAATCTCACGAATCCGTGGTCCCTGCATGTCAGCAGGGGACTGTTGAAGCTGATGGAGGCTCTGTAATGGTATGGGGCGTGTGCAGTTGGAGTGGTATGAGACGCCTGATACGTCTAGATACAGCTCTGGCAGTGACACGTACATAAGCATCCTATCTGATCACCTGCATCCATTCGCGTCCACTGTGCATTCCGTCCTACTTGGGCAATGCTAGCAGGACAATGCGACACCCCACACGTCCAGAATTGCTACATAGTGGTTCCAGGAGCACTCTTCTGAGTTTGATCACTTTCGCTGGCCCCCAAACCCTTAAACATGAACATTATTGAGCATATCTGGGACACCTTTCAATGTGCTGTTGTGAAGAGATCTCCACCCGCTCGTCCTCTTACGGATTTATGGGCAGCCCTTCAGGATACATGTTGTCAATCCCTGCAGCAATACTTCGGACATTAGTCGAGTCCATACCATGTCGTGTTGTGCCAATTCTTCGTGCTCGCGGAAACCCTACACGATATTAGGCTGGTGTACCAGTTTTTTGGATCTTCAGTGTAATATTCCAACACAACATAACACACCGCAACAAATAAAATAATATAACGAGTTGAACCAGAATGTCCGAGCGTTCCTCCTGTTTCCGCCCCAGCGAAAGGGGTTCCACTGGTCAGACCAGATGCATTTCACGAAAAAAAAAAACTACTACAAGAATGAAATGTTAGATTAGGTACAGTGGTGTGTGTTACCTACACTGTTACACGCTATCCCCTAGCCACTCACGTAATTAACGCACAATGCAAGTGGAGAGTCGACATAAAAAAACTCGAAACGCAAACTAAATGAAAAAAAGAGCTTCATATGAAAAAGAATAAAATATGGAAGCTAGAGAGTTACAATACCAGTTTCCATGGGCACTTTTATCATGTTTTCCACCCACCAACTGGAGAAAAGGGCAATGACAGCAGTCCATGGTGCTCTCTACTAGACGTTAAAATTACAGATTAGTAGTAGATACATTTTTATTAATTCTGTAAGGTGAGCAAACCTTCATGCACCTCAGAAGTCACCTCAATTATTTATGAACACACCATTTATTAATTTTATAATATGTGCATTAATATCTGAACTGGGCCTTTGATCAGTGCCCCTTTGTTACAAAAGTACCGCGAAAAACGTATTTATTCAGAAAAGTGTTGTCTCGTCAAATTATCGTGTAAGAAACCCGTGTTTTGCTATTGTGAATGGAGTCACTGTTATCTCCGTACGTTAACACATGGTACCGAGAATCGAATTGATTAATAGTAACTCACAACTCAAAATGCAAGGGGTCTACAACTATGGGCATCTTATTTAACATAATCATCTTCAGAATGAGATTTTCACTCTGCAGCGGAGTGTGCACTGATATGAAACTTTCATAATCATCTTCCCTTGAATATCACCTCAAAATTTAGAGTGGCGTTACAATGATGGGAATGACTCACTAAACCTGGATTCGCCGCCATGATTCCGGTTAAAGAAAGCACAATATTGGCGACTGATTGCAATTGTTTCTTGAAACCATTATTCATCACAGTCGCAGTGTTCCACATCCATAATGGTTGTATAAAGTTGGACGTACAGGACATATCAAGACAAACTTTCAGCATGAAGACAGTGAGATTCATGAATATCCGAATTACGGAGATTGTTTTAGTAATTTTAGGCTGTGACGTAACTAAATAAGACAGTTGCACCACCAAGTGTTAAATGTCATTTACAAGGCTATCAACAGTAAGAAATATTGTTTTATACTATAGATTTCATATCCAGTAACACTACAGTTAATTTGTGCTTGGCTTTCAGCGCCAGAATAAAACAAAAATATTACTTGAAAAGATTTTGTACATTGATTCCCGTGCCAACTCAGTGTTCAACAACTGCCGTCGGTGTGAAGGCAACACAAGCGATCCATGGTGCCCCCTGCTACATTTTCAACTCACGGGTTGTTAATGGAGGCATTTTGGTCAATGTATCTACACTCCTGGAAATGGAAAAAAGAACACATTGACACCGGTGTGTCAGACCCACCATACTTGCTCCGGACACTGCGAGAGGGCTGTACAAGCAATGATCACACGCACGGCACAGCGGACACACCAGGAACCGCGGTGTTGGCCGTCGAATGGCGCTAGCTGCGCAGCATTTGTGCACCGCCGCCGTCAGTGTCAGCCAGTTTTCCGTGGCATACGGAGCTCCATCGCAGTCTTTAACACTGGTAACATGCCGCGACAGCGTGAACGTGAACCGTATGTGCAGTTGGCGGACTTTGAGCGAGGGCGTATAGTGGGCATGCGGGAGCCCGGGTGGACGTACCGCCGAATTGCTCAACACGTGGGGCGTGCGGTCTCCACAGTACATCGATGTTGTCGCCAGTGGTCGGCGGAAGGTGCACGTGCCCGTCGACCTGGGACCGGACCGCAGCGACGCACGGATGCACACCAAGACCATAGGATCCTACGCAGTGCCGTAGGGAACCGCACCGCCACTTCCCAGCAAATTAGGGACACTGTTGCTCCTGGGGTATCGGCGAGGACCATTCGCAACCGTCTCCATGAAGCTGGGCTACGGTCCCGCACACCGTTAGGCCGTCTTCCGCTCACGCCCCAACATCGTGCTGCCCGCCTCCAGTGGTGTCGCGACAGGCGTGAATGGAGGGACGAATGGAGACGTGTCGTCTTCAGCGATGAGAGTCGCTTCTGCCTTGGTGCCAATGATGGTCGTATGCGTGTTTGGCGCCGTGCAGGTGAGCGCCACAATCAGGACTGCATACGACCGAGGCACACAGTGCCAACACCCGGCATCATGGTGTGGGGAGCGATCTCCTACACTGGCCGTACACCACTGGTGATCGTCGAGGGGACACTGAATAGTGCACGGTACATCCAAACCGTCATCGAACCCATCGTTCTACCATTCCTAGACCGGCAAGGGAACTTGCTGTTCCAACAGGACAATGCACGTCCGCATGTATCCCGTGCCACCCAACGTGCTCTAGAAGGTGTAAGCCAACTACCCTGGCCAGCAAGATCTCCGGATCTGTCCCCCATTGAGCATGTTTGGGACTGGATGAAGCGTCGTCTCACGCGGTCTGCACGTCCAGCACGAACGCTGGTCCAACTGAGGCGCCAGGTGGAAATGGCATGGCAAGCCGTTCCACAGGACTACATCCAGCATCTCTACGATCGTCTCCATGGGAGAATAGCAGCCTGCATTGCTGCGAAAGGTCGATATACACTGTACTAGTGCCGACATTGTGTATGCTCTGTTGCCCGTGTCTATGTGCCTGTGGTTCTGTCAGTGTGATCATGTGATGTATCTGACCCCAGGAATGTGTCAATAAAGTTTCCCCTTCCTGGGACAATGAATTCACGGTGTTCTTGTTTCAATTTCCAGGAGTGTATATGGTATCCATCTCCTAGTAGTAACAACAGAAATAACGGTGTTTTTGTAGTTTTCATACAGCTACCAGGGACCGACTGCATGTCGGCAAACGTCGTAGCTAAGGCAGAAGGCGCATTGCTATTTACCTTGTTTGTGATTTACATCCAACTTCTTTTAATGTGTGGTGTAGTATAGGAAAGAAAATTTCCAGCTCTGTCTGGTCCCTTAGGATTCTCTGTTCGTAGTTGCTATGTCTCATATCTGGGCGTGATCGAACATGATCACGACACAAATAAATTAAGTGGCAACGTGAACTCTGTTCTTGATCTTGAGAACGCTACGCCTTCTGCAAACGATTTCAAGTGAAATATAAACTATCACTTACAGTACTTAAGTCTTTTTAAAAAGTCTTTGCTATTCCCGCCAAGAAGTGATGCAAAACTCACAACAGACTTCTTAATCTTCACAAGAGAATAATAATGTGATCAAAATATAAATATCCTTTCTTTTTTTTAAAAAAAAAAAAAAAAAAAAAAGAACACCACAAGTGGGAAGGTAACCGGTAGAAGTGATGTTCTTGTACAGACAAAAAAATTATTAGAGTTTCAGAAAAACTGGATGATTCATTCAAGAGAATGAGCTTCACAATTGAACAAGTCAATAACGCGGTGGTCCACCTCTTGCCCTTACTCAAGCAGTTGACCGAGCGAGGTGGCGCAGTGGTTAGACACTGGACTCGCATTCGGGAGGACGACGGTTCAATCCCGCGTCCGGCCATCCTGATTTAGGTTTTCCGTGATTTCCCTAAGTCGCTCCAGGCAAATGCCGGGATGGTTCCTTTCAAAGGGCACGGCCGACATCCTTCCCCGTTCTTCCCTAATCCGATGAGACCGATGACCTCGCTGTCTGGTCTCCTTCCCCAAAACAACCAACCAACCAACCAACTCAAGCAGTTACTAGGCATAGCACTGAATGACATAGTTGGATGTCCTCCTGAGGGGTATCGTGCTAAATTATTTCCAGCTGGTGCGTCAGACCGTCAAAACTCCTATCTGGTTGGATCGCCCTGCTCATAAAGCTCCAAACGCCCTCAATTGGGGAGAAATCTGGCGACCTTGTTGGCCAAGAAAGGGTTTGGCGGGCACGAAGACAAGCAGTAGAAATTCTCACTGTCTGCGGGCGGGTATTACCTTGCTGAAATATAAGCACAGGATCGCTTGCTGTGCAGAGCCAGGAGTAACAAGAGTAAGAAATCAACAAGGTACTCTAAGGATGCCCAAGTCGACTGTTTGTCATATGACTGTGACGTAAAAACCGAAGGAACAACAATAGCTAAACAAAGACCAGGCAAACCTCATGAAATAACGGACAGGAGCTGTCTAACATTGCGGAACGTGGTTGTAAAAAATCGCAAAAAAATCAGCGGAAGGAATAAGCGTGAGTTCCAAAGTGCTACTAGTGGTGCAGCTAGCGCAGTGGCTGTGTCTAGGGAGTTAAAAAGAATGGGGTACAGTTCTTCATCTCTGTGGTCAGTGCTTAGCGACGCTTGAACTGGTGTGAAGAGCGATGATTGGAAACGAGTGATTTGGAGCGATGAATCACGTTATATCCTGCATGAGTGCGATGGAAGGTTTCAAATTTGGCGAATGGCTGGAGAAAGTTACCAGTCATCGTTTGTTGTGCCAGCAGTGAAGTATGGTGGAGGAGGTGTTACAGTAAAGGTGTATTTTTCGTGGTCAAGGGGTGATTCCCTTATTGCATTTAATAAAACGCAATATTCCCAAGGACATGAACACATTTTACAGCACTGTGCACTTTCTTTCAGCATGACTTTGCATCTTGTTATAAAGCGGCATTTGAGAGGCAATGGTTCTTGAAATGGAGTGGCCTGCCCAGAGTTCCGACCTGAGCCCAATGGGACGCCTATGGGTTGACACAGAATTTTGACTTCAATGCTGACCCCTGCTTCAGCATCATTATCTTCTCTTGTTTCTGTTATTGAGGAAGAATGGGCTAACACTCCTCCACATATATTCACACAGCTCAACGAAACTGTCCCCAGCAGAGTTCAAGGTGTCATAAGAGCTAAGGGTGGACACAACTCACATTAATGTCCACTAATAGGTGTCTGGATACTTCTGAGTGAATAGTGTAAGAGTCGAAGGACATGAATAGAAAACAGTAGTTTCGAACCGAGTATCGAAAACATTGTAATTCTGTTAGAGATGGCAAAGGGCTTGGAAGGGCAATAGAACGGAATGGACAGACTCTTGAAAAGAGTTTATAAGAAGAGCATAAAAAAGCAAAACAACGGCAGTGTAATGTAGTCGAATGAAATCAGGCGATGCCGAGGACATTACATTAGCAAATGAAGAACTAAGAATAGTAGATGAGGTTTGCTATTTGGGCAGCAAAATAAGTGATGATAACTAAATTAGACAGAGGATATAAAACGCAGACAGACAATAGGATGAAAAGCGTTTGCAGAAAATATTTTAACATCCAATATAAATGCTGGGAAGTCTTTTCCGTAAGTATTTCTCTGTAGTCTGTCGTTGACAGAAGTGAAACATGGACAATAATTAAGGTGTTCATAGAAGAAGGGAATAGCAACAGTTCAAATGTGGTGCTGGAGAAGAATGCCGAAGATTAGATGGGTAGATCGCGTAAGTGGTGGGGAAGAAGTAGATCGAATTCGGGAAAAGAAATTTGTAGCACAACTTCACTAAAGGAAGGGAGAGGTTGTAGGCCACATTCTGAGGCATCAAGGAATTGTCAATGTGGCACTAGAGGGAAGGAGGGAAGTGTCTGTATGTGTATTGGGAAGGGGGGAGGTAAAATTATTTAAAAGGAGTGTTTATCTCAACCGATGATAACGTTTAACAGGTTTCGGTCTTTTAACTACCTGCCATCATCAGAGTTTGCACCATATGGATGACGTCAATGGCGCCTCATCCGGATAGTGCAAACTCTGATGATGGGCCGTAATTAAAAGGTCGAAACCGGTCAGAAGTTAACATCGGCTGAAATCAAGACTGCTTTTAAATAATTTTATCACAATAACATCGCTGTTCTCCGACAGTGTTATATAAAACTATGGGTGAGGTAAAACTTGTAGAGGGAGACCTTGGGATGAATACGATAAGCATGTTCAAATAGATGTAGGTTGCAGCAGTTATTCCGGAATGAAGAGGCCTGCACGCGGTGGAGGAGCGTGGAGAGTTGCATCAAACCAGTCTTCGGACTGAAGATCACGACGACGATGAAGATGAAGTCGGCATCCATGCGAAACACAGCACACTTCTCGAATGTAATTGTAAGTGATGTATTACCTACGATATCGGTATTTTTCAAGTCTTAATGCTTAAAAATTCACTTGTCTTATAAAACATTATGATGGAAACTAACAGCCTCCTACACTGGAAAACGAAAAGGCCAATTAAAAAGAAATACACGTACCGTAGAATTTCATACCAGCCGCCAGAAATACACTACTGGCCATTAAAATTGCTACACCAAGAAGAAATGCAGATGATAAACGGGTATTCATTGGACAAATAAATTATACTAGATGTGACATGTAATTACATTTTCACGCAATTTGGGTGCATAGATCCTGAGAAATCAGTACCCAGAACAACCACCTCTGGCCGTAATAACGGCCTTGATACGCCTGGGCGTTGAGTCAAACAGAGCTTGGATGGCGTGTGCAGCTTCAACACGATACCACAGTCTATCAAGAGTAGTGACTGGCGTATTGTGACGAGCCAGTTGCTCGGCCACCATTGACCAGACGTTTTCAATTGGAAATAGATCTGGAGAATGTGCTGGCCAGGGCAGCAGTCGAACATTTTCTGTGCATTATCCTGCTGAAATGTAGGTTTCACAGGGATAGAATGAAGGGTAGAGCCACGGCTCATAAAACATCTGAAATGTAACGTCCACTGTTCAAAGTGCAGTCGATGCGAACAAGAGGTGACCGAGACGTCTAACCAATGGCACCCCATACCATCGCGCTGGGTGATACGCCAGTATGGCGATGACGAATACACGCTTCCAATGTGCGTTCAGTGCGATGTCGCCAAACATGGTTCGACCATCACGATGCTGTAAAGAGGATCTGGATTCATCCGAAAAAAATGACGTTTTGGCATTCACGCACACAGGTTCGTCGTCGAGTACACCATCGCAGGCGCTCCTGTCTGTGATGCAGCGTCAAGGGTAACCGGAGCCCTGATCTCCGAGCTGATAGTCCCTGCTGCTGCAAACGTCGTCGAACTGTTCGTGCAGATGGTTGTCTTGCAAACGTCCCCGACTGTTGACTCAGGGATCGAGACGTGGCTGCACGATCCGTTACAGCCATGTGGATAAGATGCCGGTCATCTCGACTACTAGTGATACGAGGCCGTTGGGATCAAGCACGGCGTTCCGTATTACACTCCTGAACGCACCGATTCCATATTCTGCTAACAGTCATTGGATCTCGACCAACACAAGCAGTAATGTCGCGATACGATACCTTTATCAAAGTCAGAAAAGTGATGGTACGCATTTCTCCTCCTTACACGAGGCATCACAACAACGTTTCACCAGAAAACGCCGGTCAGCTGCTGTTTGTGTATGAAAAATCGGTTGGAGACTTTCCTCATGTCAGCACGTTGCAGGTGTCGCCACCGGCGCCAACCTTGTGTAAATGCTCTGAAAAGCTAATCATCTGCATATAACAGCATCTTCTTACTGTCGGTTAAATTTCGCGTCTGTAGCACGTCATCTTCGTGGTGTAGCAATTTCAATGTCCAGTAGTGTATAAAATGACTTGGTGTAGCATATGAATACGATATCCACTAGGGATAACAAAATTTTCGGACCAGCCATTAATTATCGAAGTGGGTGGGTCCTTATCATGCCCTGTTACGAGCCTGTCTTTTTGATTCAACCAACATACATCATGTAGGCAGTTCTGTACCCTGTGATAAGCAGGTTGACGACACAGAGTGCGCATCTGATGACGTGTTCGCATTCACGGAGCCAGACAAAGCGAGTGACGCTGTCTCTGAGATGGCAGCAGCCGCGACAACCAGACATAATGGCGGAGAAAGCAGCAGGGGCGTGGAATGCCGGCAGTGTGGGGTGACGTGCGGTGGCGAGGCCACAGGGCACGGGCGACGCCGTCGGCTGGGGCCCGCGCGACCTTGCGGCGACATTCCTGCGGCGCCGTCTTCCGCGTGGCGTCTCGCCGCCGCCGCCGCGGTTCCGCCAGCGCAGCTGCCACCCGCGCCGCCCACGCAGGCGGACGCGTCTATTATTAGAGACGGGGCGGCCTTGCGCGCCGCATGACGCCGTTCGACGTCCGGCACAGTACGGCGCGCCGCGGCACAGAACGGCCTTGCGGCAGCGCCCTGCCTTTCTCCCCGCCAGACAGTGCATTTCGGCGCCCGCATTTCACGTCACTCTGGATCTACAGGTGCACTGCTTGACAGAAAAGTGAAGCACTCAGAAAGGGAGAAAAGAAAGAAACGAAACTCCACAGGTTGTCAGGGTAAGTGATGTTACTTCACTGATTGCAAAAACGAGTCAAATTTCAGAGAACTTGGCAGTCCAGGCCCCAAGCCGAAGCAACTGATTGGGTTTGGAAGAGTGTCATAAAACCGTTGTATACTCTGGACCTTCAGTGGTGTAGGTGGTTCTTGATATCTTGACTACTGGCATTCCGACAGATCTGAAATTCGAGGTCGTACCAAAAGGACTTGGAAGAGCAGTTGAACGGAATGGACAGTGTCTTGAAAGGAGGGTATAAGATGAACATCAACAAAAGCAAAACGACGATAATGGAATGTAGTCGAATTAAGTCGGGCGATGCTGAGGGTATTAGATTAGGAAATGAGACACTTAAAGTAGTAAAGGAGTTTTGCTATTTGGGGAGCAAAATAACTGATGATGGTCGAAGCAGAGAGGATATAAAATGTAGACTGGCAATGGCAAGGAAAGCGTATCTGAAGAAGAGAAATTTGTTAACATCGACTATAGATTTAAGTGTCAGGAAGTCGTTTCTGAAAGTATTTGTATGGAGTGTAGCCATGTATGGAAGTGAAACATGGACGATAAATAGTTTGGACAAGAAGAGAAAAGAAGCTTTCGAAATGTGGTGCTACAGAAGAATGCTGAAGATTAGATAGGTAGATCGCGTAACTAATGAGGAGGTATTGAATAGGATTGGAGAGAAGAGGAGTTTGTGGCACAACTTGACGAGAAGAAGGGATCGATTGGTAGGACATGTTCTGTGGCATCAAGGGATCACCAATTTAGTGTTGGATGGGAGCGTGGAGGATAAAAATCGTAGAGGGAGACCAAGAGATGAATACACTAAGCAGATTCAGAAGAATGTAGGTTGCAGTAGTTAGTGGGAGATGAAGAAGCATGCACAGGATAGAGTACCATGGAGAGCTGCACCAAACCAGTCTAAGGACTGAAGGCCACAACAACAACAACCAAACACTCCATTGGGGACAGATTAGGGGATCTTTTTGGCTGTGAGAGTACCATAACAGTTCATAGATTGGTACCATCTCCAGACAAGCATTATCTTGAATGATGCTTACACTCTGCAGCGGAATGTGCGCTGAAATGAAATTATCTGCCAGATTACGCCTGTGTGTCGTCCAAGTGCTCTACTGACTGAGCTACCCAATCACGACTACCGACCCGTTCTCATATCTTCCCTTCCGCCAGTGGCTTGTCTCCTACTCCCAAACTTCACAGAACCTCTTCTGCGAAACATTAGCACTACTGGAAGTTTTAATCTCCCACGAAGTATCATATCAGCGCACACTCTGCTGCAGACTGAAAATTTCACTCTGAAAACATCTCTCACGCCGATGAAGTCTTGTCCGGTGATCAGCCGAGTAGTGGCGTCGTCTTGGGTATGATGGGTGTGATAAGACGACGCCACCATTCGGCTCACCTTGCTCGAGGATGACGGGTACGAAACTCATCGAAACGTTGCGACAAGACGACGCCACCACTCGGCTCACCTCGCTTGAGGATGATGGGTGCGAAACTCATCGAAACGTGGCGGTAAGACGACGCCACAACTCGACTCACCTCGCTTGAGAATGATGGGTACGAAACTCATCGAAACGTGGCGGTAAGACGACGCCACAACTCGACTCACCTCGCTTGAGAATGATGGGTACGAAACTCATCGAAACGTTGCGACAAGACGACGCCACCATTCGGCTCACCTGGCTTGAGGATGATGCGTATGAAACTCATCGAAACGTTGCGACAAGACCACGCCACCACTCGGCTCACCTCGCTTCGGGATGATGGGTACGAAACTCATCGAACCGTTGCGACAAGATGACGTCACTGCTCAGCTGATCACCCGAAAAGAGTTAATCACTGGAATACTCCGAGGAAGCCTGCAATCGCATTTATCTCTTAGGCTGTCACTAAGCCATGTCAGCGTAGTATTATTTCTTCCAGGAATGCTAGTCTTGCATGTTTCGCAGGAGCACTTCTGTGAAGTTTGAAAGGTACGAGACGATTTGATGGCGTAAGTAAAGACTTGACTGGTCCTGAATCGTGCTTGGGTAGCTTATTCGCTAGAACACTTGCCTGCAAAAAGCAAAGGTCCCGAATTCGAGTTTCGGTCTGGCACGCAGTTTTAATCTGCCAGGAAGTTTCAAGCACTGTCCTGTTGAAAAATGGAGTTACAATATTACAAAGGAGACACTAGCACGCTGGATGTCCGTGGCACGCAGTGGGTAAGCTAAAATTTCCTCCGTCGCTACCAGCTACGACCTGAAGCCATACCCGATTACTCACCAAACTATGACACCAGGAATAACACCGCTTTGTAAGAAAAGGGCCTCTCCCCAGGGAGCCGCCATACTCGCCAATGATGGCGATCCGGGGTAGTGTAGAACTGCAGTTCATTGCTGAACGTTATCAGACACCATTTGTCTGCAGTTCAAGACAGTTCGTCACAGCAACACTTCGGATGCCACTCGTGTTTTGGTTTTAAGCGCAGCCTACACATGGGACGCTAATTCTCTAGTCGCTTGCGAATGGTGCGGAATGACAAATAATGTTGAAGCAAATCCATTAATTATTACCGGATTGCAGCCGCGGTTGTGAAATGGTTATGACGTGCCTGGTACACAATTCGGCGATCCTCCCTTCTGCTGTGTCAGACGTTGTTTGGCCACTGTCACATCCCTGTGCCACACAAATGTGGATATTCCACAGTTCGACAGACGGCCCAATGGAGACCCACAATGAGAACCGCTTCTTACACTATGTGATCAAAAGTATCCGGACACCTGACTGAAAAGACTTACAAGTTCGTGGCGCCCTTCATCGATAATGCTGGAATTCAATATGGTGTTGGCCCACCCTTAACCTTGATGACAGCTTCCACTCTCGTAGGCAAACGTCCAGTCAGGCGCTGGAAGGTTTCTTGGGAAATTGCAACCCATTCTTCACGTAGTGCTGCACTGATGGCGAGGTATCGATGTCGGTCGGTGAGACCTGCCACGAAGTCAGCGTTCCAAAACATCCCAAAGGTGTTCTATAGGATTGAGGTCAGCTCTCTGTGCAGGCCAGTCCATTACAGGGATGTTACTGCCGTGTAACCACTCCGCCACAGGCCGTGCATTATGAGCAGGGGCTCGATAATGTTGAAAGATGAAGCAAGAAGGAGCTTAAAACATTAATATAGGCCTGTGCTGTGATAGTTCCACGCAAAACAACAAGAGGCGCAAGCTCCGTCCATGAAAAACACGACCACACCACAACACCACTGTATCCCAATTTTACTGTTGCCACTACAGACGCTGGTAGATGACGTTCACTTGGCATTCGCCATACCCACACCCTGCAATCGGATCGCCACATTGTGTACCGTGATTCGTCACTCTACACAACGTTTTTCCACCGCACAGTCGTCCAATGTTTTAGCTCGTTACACCAAGTGAGGTGTCGTTTGGCATATACCGGCGTGATAGGCGGCTGATGAGCAGCTGCTCGACCATGAAATACAAGCTTTCTCACCTTCTGTCTAACTGTCACAGTACCTGCACTGGATCCTGAAGCGATTGGAATTCCTGTGTGATGGTCTGGATAGATGCCTGCCTATTACACATTACGATCCTAGCCAACTGCCAGCGGTCTCTGTTAGTCAACAGACGAGTTTGGCCTGTACACTTTTGTGTTGCACGTGTCCCTTCACGTTTCCATTTCACTATCACATCGAAAACAGTAGTCCTAGGCAAGTTTAGGGGTGCGGAAATCTCACGTAGTGACGTATGACACAAGTGACACTCAGTCACCTGACTACGGTGAAGTCCGTGAGTTCCGCGGAGCGCCCCATTCAGCTCTCTGATGATGTCTAATGTCTACTGAGGTTGCTGATATGGAGCAGCTGGCAGTAGGTGGCCGCACACTGCACCTTCTACGAAAAACGTATGTTTTCTGGGGTTGCCCGGATGCTTTTGATTACATAGAGTACCTTTCTAGTTGCTGATAACTTTGTCTAAAACGAGTTCACAGTGATCACTCAACATCTGACGCCGCTCACAACCCTTATACACTCCTGGAAATGGAAAAAAGAACACATTGACACCGGTGTGTCAGACCCACCATACTTGCTCCGGACACTGCGAGAGGGCTGTACAAGCAATGATCACACGCACGGCACAGCGGACACACCAGGAACCGCGGTGTTGGCCGTCGAATGGCGCTAGCTGCGCAGCATTTGTGCACCGCCGCCGTCAGTGTCAGCCAGTTTGCCGTGGCATACGGAACTCCATCGCATTCTTTAACACTGGTAGCATGCCGCGACAGCGTGGACGTGAACCGTATGTGCAGTTGACGGACTTTGAGCGAGGGCGTATAGTGGGCATGCGGGAGGCCGGGTGGACGTACCGCCGAATTGCTCAACACGTGGGGCGTGAGGTCTCCACAGCACATCGATGTTGTCACGAGTGGTCGGCGGAAGGTGCACGTGCCCGTCGACCTGGGACCGGACCGCAGCGACGCACGGATGCACGCCAAGACCGTAGGATCCTACGCAGTGCCGTAGGGGATGGCACCGCCACTTCCCAGCAAATTAGCGACACTGTTGCTCCTGGGGTATCGGCGAGGACCATTCGCAACCGTCTCCATGAAGCTGGGCTACGGTCCCGCACACCGTTAGGCCGTCTTCCGCTCACGCCCCAACATCGTGCAGCCCCCCTCCAGTGGTGTCGCGACAGGCGTGAATGGAGGGACGAATGGAGACGTGTCGTCTTCAGCGATGAGAGTCGCTTCTGCCTCGGTGCCAATGATGGTCGTATGCGTGTTTGGCGCCGTGCAGGTGAGCGCCACAATCAGGACTGCATACGACCGAGGCACACAGGGCCAACACCCGGCATCATGGTGTGGGGAGCGATCTCCTACACTGGCCGTACACCACTGGTGATCGTCGAGGGGACACTGAGTAGTGCACGGTACATCCAAACCGTCATCGAACCCATCGTTCTACCATTCCTAGACCGGCAAGGGAACTTGCTGTTCCAACAGGACAATGCACGTCCGCATGTATCCCGTGCCACCCAACGTGCTCTAGAAGGTGTAAGTCAACTACCCTGGCCAGCAAGATCTCCGGATGTGTCCCCCATTGAGCATGTTTGGGACTGGATGAAGCGTCGTCTCACGCGGTCTGCACGTCCAGCACGAACGGTGGTCCAACTGAGGCGCCAGGTGGAAATGGCATGGCAAGCCGTTCCACAGGACTACATCCAGCATCTCTACGATCGTCTCCATGGGAGAATAGCAGCCTGCATTGCTGCGAAAGGTGGATATACACTGTACTAGTGCCGACATTGTGCATGCTCTGTTGCCTGTGTCTATGTGCCTGTGGTTCTGTCAGTGTGATCATGTGATGTATCTGACCCCAGGAATGTGTCAATAAAGTTTCCCCTTCCTAGGACAATGAATTCACGGTGTTCTTATTTCAATTTCCAGGAGTGTATAATGTACCAAGCCTTGTAATTAAGCACTCAGATCCTACATCTACCTGTCACAGAGATTTGCAGCTCTAATTATTTAATGTGTGTACTTGTATGTATTTACGTTGACATCCGACCAGGTCTTGTCGGTACTTCGCTTTTTTTAACGCACTATATGTGGGCGAAAAAAGAAAAAGAAAGATGATGCCTGCTCTCAGTTTCTAAGATTTACGAAATTCGTCACCACGAAATGGAAACTTCAGACTTACAAAATATTCATATGACATATTCGTTTCAAAATCCACAAAACTGGATCACTATGACACAGTTATCAAACTAGAGTGTCTTTATACGTCTTAATCATTCATTTTGAACAGTAAGATTAATGATGGAGAATTGAAAAAGACAATACGGAAAGTAATCACGAGACATTTAGGTCCATATTACACGGAACAACCAAGGTACAGACTTACGAATAAGAAAAGAAATTGAAAAGTATAACAACATTCATTCGGATGACAAAAACTGCGGGCTAAAATTTTGTAGGTTTGTTAAAATAGCTGAACGAATCTTATTAACTAGATAGGTTGTGCAGTTCTATGAAACTCGGTGAAGAAGCTTGAACTGAAATAGTAGAATTGGTCGGTTAAGTAAAATGACACTTGAAGGTACCTATACGTTTTGGCCTCTTTCTGTCGTAACCAAAAGAATGTCATTGTTGCTAATAATGATGGCAGTGATGAGTACGCCGTTGTGTAATGCGGTCAAGTGGCATTGTTGGTAGGTGAAATTGGTAACCTAGATGGCAAACTCGAAATGATAATTATGGATGTAGAGAAATGACCACCTTTGTAAGTCGTTGAAAGGATAGAGTCACAGAAAGATCAGATAAAAACTATGAAGTGAAGTCTGTCAAAATGCGTACCGCAGATAGCATACAGTGTTGT
The DNA here is from genome assembly GCF_023864345.2 of Schistocerca serialis cubense. Lineage (NCBI taxonomy): Eukaryota > Metazoa > Arthropoda > Insecta > Orthoptera > Acrididae > Schistocerca > Schistocerca serialis. The sequence continues at coordinate 555,621,850 of NC_064642.1, read as the reverse complement.
CAGATGTGAAATAACTTGCAAAACAAACTCCAGTATCAGCCCAGTTAGTTAGTCATCGTATATAAGCGTTGTAACTTGGTAAGGTATACTACAGTCACAAACACCAGCCTGAAAATAGCTGTGAATTTTTTTATGAATATTTACTCAAGAAGCAAGTCATTATTTTTAGTACGGTATCATGGACGGTGTATAGTTGCACAGTAAGCTACATAACTAGCAAAGAGCAAGCTACCCAGACTAAAACAAAAACTTTTCAATGTCAATAAACTTCACCAAGAGCCGTATACTTTACGATATTTTGTTTTATTCTGAAACTAACCAGTTTCGACATTTCACTTTGCCATCTTCAGGCCGCATACGCTTTTATTCGAATAAACGAACATATCATATAGCACCAAAAAAACACTGGATGTATGGTGCTATACGATAAGTTCTTTTATTTGTATAAAAGCGTATGGGGTCTGAAGATGGCAAAATGAATTGCCGAAATTGGTTGCTTTCAGAATAAAATAAAATACCGTAAAGTATACGGCTCCTGGTAAAGTGTATTGACATTGAAAAGTACTTACCAGCCGACGGCCTCTGGCCGTGATGGACCAACAGAGATTAAAACAAAATCTGCTGACTAAAACTGAGTCCGCAGTTCGTGGTCGTGCGGTAGCGTTCTCGCTTCCCGCGCCCGGGTTCCCGGTCTCGATTCCCGGTGGGGTCAGGGATTTTCTCTGCCTCGTGATGACTAGGTGTTGCGTGATGTCCTTAGGTTAGTTAGGTTTAAGTAGTTCTAAGTTCTAGGGGACTGATGACCATAGATGTTGAGTCCCATAGTGCTCAGAGCCATTTTTTTTGTAAAACTGAAGCATCTATAAATCTGCGCTATCTGCCACGGGAAGATGCTTTTAACGAACACAAATAAATTTTCTGATGTTTGCATCACTGATGAGTATATTAAGCGATGAAAAAAATATGTAGTTTGGAGATGTGTCACCTTTGCAGAAGCTCAGATAGCATGAGATGTTACCCACATTTCAGAGTCCATATTCTGAGTAGCTCATGTTTAATTTATTCATTATTGTTTCTTGAGTACAGAGTTCATAGTATCAAAACTACTTTTGTTAATTAGAAAATGCGAGCTTGCCAGATGAACTCTTATTTTCTCAACTTATAGTTTTAGTCAAACTCCTACTGTGTTTAATTTTGGGCTTCATCTTAGTTTTTCAGTGTTTTTAGGAATAAATTTGCAATAAATATTTATGTTGGTGATTTTAAAAACTGAAAAAATGTTTCAATAATAGTAAACTAGATTTAAATTTGTCAACCTAATGTCATAGGAATTCCCCCAAGTTTAGATAACTCTCATTTAGTAAATACAATCGAAGTACTCAAAATTGATGTTTCCAATGTGATTGTGTGTTCTTTGTGGGCAGTGGCTAAGTTATAAGCAATGTTACATAAATCATATGTGTGGTGACGAGTGGCTAATGCTCGCTTGTTCAACGACAGAGTAAATTTCAGTTAGTAATTCTAAATTAGTTTCAACACTATGAACTACTTGGAACAAAGTAAAATTCTGTATGAGACTCACGATTACGGAAATGATAATTTAGAACTCAACTGGGTCTCTTCTCACGTGACGTATTGAGGACCATCGACAGTGGAAAGTAAGTCGATTCGGCGTTTCAAGACTACCGAAAAATTTCCTAACAGGCCTTATGCAGCATGCTCTCCTGATAATATTAGCTGCAGATTCCGGATTTTTTCAGTTCACGATATTATGTATGAGGTAAAAATTGCTGTAATGTCCAACTAGACTCGACAATGTAACAAAAAAAAATGGTTCAAATGGCTCTGAGAACTATGGGACTTAACATCTGTGGTCATCAGTCCCCTAGAACTTAGAACTACTTAAACCGAACTAACCTAAGGACATCAGACACATCCATGCCCGAGGCAGGATTCGAACCTGCGACCGTAGCAGTCGCGTGGTTCCCGACTGAGCGCCTAGAACCCACCGCGGCCGGCGACAATGTAACAACCTGCTACATTGGTAGACAACTAGTTCTTAAAATAGAGCTATGTAGAGTTGTACACTTTACGACATACAAAAGTTTGGACTCGTTGGACTAGATTTTCGAGTCGTGTCATACAAATATTTGAGAGAAACAATAATTAAAGAGATGGAGTAGAACGATTATTTAGTACCTATTGTAACTAAAATAAATGGCCAGTTATGATTTATTGATAGGATACCAGAAACTGAAGAATATTTACAAAAGAGACTGCTAACGGTTCATATTTAAATATTGATGAAGTCTGTGGGACCTGTATGAGGGCGAATGGAAAAGAGACATCGAACGCATACAAAGAATGGCGGTGTGAATGGTAACAGAATTGTCCAAATGGCGAGAGACTGTAACAGAAATTTTAGAAAGTGACAGATAATCGAAACTCCTGAGACCCTGCTTAGAAACCCTCAATAAATGATTTCCGTGCAGAAACTATTACTATTACTTAGCTTTAGTATATATCAGCATAGTGTAGATAAAATAACAAACATAGCGGCTCGCACAGAGATGTGCAAGGTGTCTTTATTCCCATATTCCTTTCGTGAAATTAACAACAAGAAACTTTAATATCGCGGAATGAAATGAGCCACCGATTCGCAGAATATAAGTGCACGTGTATGAGGATTATTAAAATATATGATGCCCCACAATTTTTTTCTCAGAACATATTTCTTTTTAAGCGTCTGCGATGTCTCTTGCCGATAAGTTAGTATATTCGGTGCAGCACCAGGCAGAAGGATATCATTACTGTCGACTAATAACGTTGTTGCTGTTGTCATTCTACTCTATGCCGTTTTTGGCAATCTTGCTGTATACGCAGGCAAGAAGACTGAACATTTCTTTTCAAATACTGTTTTTCTAAATAGTCTCCACCGAGTTCTATGGCCTTACGCCAGTGTTGTGTAAGAGCATGTATTCCCTGTAGGTAAAAGCTGTTATCATGTGCTCGTAATCCATGTTTTCACTGCACGAATTGCACTCTCAACATCTTCAAAGTGTATTCCATGTAGAGAATCCTTAAGGCCTCATGAAAAATGACGTCCACTCGATTCATCACGTCACACAGCGTGCCAGAGTCCTGAAAACTTGGCCAAAATCTGCTCCAATATGGCCAAAAATGGGTATAATTGCGTTATGACACTATTGGAAACAATATTTATATAAAAACCAAAAAATTCAAAATGACGGATCCAGAAGTTGGGAAAAATTAATGAAGTGGACAAAAAAGGTTTTCGGTGAACAATTGTAATTTTTGATGGTAAAGTTTATTACAAAAATGCTCCTATTACTACCTTTATTGCGAAATATATATAAATCTCCTTCTTCTTCTTCATTTCCTTCTTCATCTACTTCCTCATCGACATTTGCGTCCTCATCTGATGCCTCTTAATTCTCTGTAGTAGGTACCAATTTTATTTTCTCTGTGTACATAACGGCATTTTGCAACTGTTGTTTAAAATGGCTCATAGTCGGAATTCGGACGAATAGCTAGATTTTAAGGCTGATTCACGAAGATAATAGTACACACTTTAGGATGGACTGAAAAAGAAAGCGGAATGCAGTAGAATCTCAAACTTCTCTCTCTTTTCCCCTCATGTTTTACAATTTTTTGATTGCGTTTTAGTAAGAAGTTAATTAACAAAAACCAATTGTTAAATAAAGATCAAATAGTGAAACAAGTGTTCGTAATTAAGTACATCCCAAATCGGTCTCATCTTGCTGAATGAATTTCGAGTTGGACTTAAAATTCAAGCCTGCCTGAGTGGCCGAGCGGTTCTAGGCGCTACAGTCTGGAACCGCACGACCGCTACGGTCGCAGGTCGAATCTTGCTTCGGGCATGGATATGTGTGATGTCCTTAGGTTAGTTAGGTTTAAGTAGTTCTAACAAGGGAACATCCCCATCGCACCCCCCTCAGATTTAGTTATAAGTTGGCACAGTGGACAGGCCTTGAAAAACTAAACACAGACCAATCGAGAAAACAGGAAGGAGTTGTGTGGAACTATGAAAAAAAAGCAAAACATACAAATTGAGTAATCCATGCACAGGACAGGCAACATCAAGGCTAATGTCAGCTCAGGAGCGACGTGGTCCCGTGGTTAGCGTGAGCAGATGCTGGACCAGAGGTCGTTGGTTCAAGTCTTCCTTCAAGTGGAAAGTTTACTTTTTTGTTTTCAGACAATTATTATCTGTCCGTCCGATGCGATCACTTTTTTGGGGAGTGGTTATCACATCCACAAGAAAACCTAAATCGGGCAAGGTAGAAGAATCTTTTTACCCATTCGCCAAGTGTACAGGGCAGGTGGGTCGACAACATATTCATGTCATGTGACGCGCATGCCTTCACCAGTGTCGAATAGAATACATCAGACGTGTTTTCCTGTGGAGGAATCGGTTGACCTATGACTTTGCGATCAAATGTATTCGGTTACCATTGGAGAGGCACGTCCTTTCGTCTACTAATCGCACGGTTTTGCGGTGCGGCCGCAAAACACAGACAATAAACTTATTACAGTGAACAGAGACGTTAATGAACGAACGGACAGATCATAACTTTGCCAAAATAAAAAAAGTAAAATTTTCACTCGAGGGAGGACTTGAACCAAGGACCTCTCGTTTGGCAGCTGCTCACGCATACCACGAGACCACGGCGCTCCTGAGCTGACGATTGCCTTGATGTTGCATATCTTGTACATGGACTACTCAGTTTGTATTTTTGCTTATTTTTTTCATAGTTCCACACTACTTCTTCCTGTTTTCTCGATTGATCTGTGTTCAGTTTTTCAAGATCTATCCACTGTGCCAACTTATAACTAAATCTGAGGGGGGTGCGATGGGGAGGTTCCCTTGTAAGTTCTAGAGGACTGATGACCTCAGAAGTTAAGTCCCATAGTGCTCAGAGCCATTTGAACCATTAAAATTCAACCTTCGGAAGAAACAGCTGGCCGATTCTAAGACCAGGATTCAGTACACAGAGGTGACAAAAGTTATGGCGTAACGATATGCACGTATTACAGACGGCGCCAGAAATGCGTACACAGGGTATAAGAGGGCAGTGCATCGGCAGAACTGGCATCTGCACTTAGGTGATTCATGCGAAAATGTTTCTGAGGTGATCATGGTCGCACGACGGGTGTAACAGACTTTGAATGCGGAATGGTAGTTGGAACTACACGCCCGGGACATACCATTTCGGAAATCGTTAGGGAATTCAGTATTCCTACATCCACAGTGTCAAGGGTGTGCCGAGAATAGAAAATTTCAGGCATTACCTCTCACCACGGACAACGCAGTGGCCCACGGCCTTCACTTAACGACCGAGAGCAGCTGCGTTTGGGTAGAGTTGTCAGTCTTAACAGACAACCAACACTGCTCGATATAGCTGCGGAAATCAGTGTGGTATGTACGACGAACGTATTCGGTAGGACCGTGCTACGAAATTTGGTGTTAATGAGCTATGGCAGCATTCGACCGACATGAGTGCCTTTGGTAACAGCACCATATTCCCTGCAGCGCATCTCCTGGGCTCTTCACCATATCAGTTGGACTCTAGACTTCTGGAAAACGGTGGCCTGGTCAGGTGAGTCCAGATTTCAGTTGTTAAGGGCTGATGGTAGCGTTGGAGTCTGGCGCAGATCCCACAAAGCCATGGACTCAGGTTGTCAACAAGGGACTGTGCAAGCTGGTGGTGGCTCCATAATGATGTGGGCTGTTTTTACATGGAATGGACTGGGCCCAGATTATGTCCTGCAGCTTGAGGACCATTTGCAGCCTTTCATACATTTCGTGTTCTCAAACAACGATGGAATTTTAACGGCAGACAATGCGCCATGTCGCCGGACCACAATTGTTCGCAATTTGTTGGAAGAAAACTCTGTCCCTTCGAACATTTATGGGATGTAATCGATAGGCGAATTCGTGTGCAGAATATTTCATCGGAAATTCCTTTGCAATTACGGGCGCTTACAAAGGCGACAGGACTCAATATTTCTGCATGGGATTTTCAACGACTGTTGAGTCCATGTCATGTCGATTGGGGTACTACGCCGGACAGAAGGAGGTCCGTCACAATTTTAGGAGCTATACCACGAGCTTTTTAGTTTCAGATTTACTCTAGCCAACCTATTAAACGAAACTTCTTAACTCTTAATATATTTTTTTAATTTTATGTTCAAAGAGGTTGAAAAATCAGCCAACCAGTTGCAAATTAAAGTTTATTAGCCCTTGACCTAGGTTTAGATATTTTTAAATACATATCCGAAAACTATATCCAATTTTTCGGGATTTTGTTTCAACATGCGTCGGGTGTTGTGGGAACTATGGCAGATCGTCCCGATCGTGACCGATCACGGAGATCCGTTTCCGCACTTCCTGACGCTGTAGCTCTCTTTATCCATAATGTAACAGCACTCGCGTCTGTTTTCAAAAATGGTTCAAATGGCTCTGAGCACTATATCACTTAACTTCTGAGGTCATCAGTCCCCTAGAACTTAAGACTACTTAAACCTAACTAACCTAAGGACATCACACACATCCATGCCCAAGGCAGGATTCGAACCTGCGACCGTAGAGGGCACGCGGTTCCACGTCTTTTTTCACTGAATTTTCATGCTTATCGGTGAAAGAGATTTTTTTTCGCGTTTCAGTGTGAGGCATGTGGTCTTTATTTAGGGGCTAGAGTTTGGTAATCCGTCGCAATTCTTCGTCTCTGTTCCCAAGATTCTAAACATTGCAGTAATGTTCCCGTGAACGACACAGAGCAAAATAACAACAGCTACCAGATTACTATTCGATAACGCCTGATATCTTCCTGTCTGGTACCGTACCGGATATCCTGAGTTATCGGCAAGAGACGTGTGCGACGTTTTATCTTTCTGTCACCCGTTCCCAGACACGTCTGTTGCGCATTTTCTTCCTGTTGATATGAACTTGCGCAACAAGTTCCTGTGTTCTTCTTGGTGACAGAATTCTCCCAGACAGTCTATAATTATCATGATTATATGACGACACTTTAAACGCTTTTCTTCACTTTATTTCCAATATTTACTTGCACTTTATCGTCAAACCATGTCCAGAGCACTCTGGATTTTGGTTGCACGACATCGTCAGATCATGTCGAGATTACTCTGCTACATCTGTTTCAGCTTCACAAACGTTCCATCCATCTTTTCTAGGGTTTCCCCTGAACTTCTTGTACCTTCAGATAACTTATTCTAATACTGAAGTATTGTTTTGCCCAATTGTGATAATTATTCAGCTGTCATAGTCTAAACCAGTACCGGAAATTTTTGGACTTCACTTACAACTACCTGATAACAAATTTTGGTTTCAAAATGATGACGACGCGGAACGACAACGGACGGAACTCTAGCGTCTAGCAGGCCCTTCATGTGTTCCACACTCCTTCGATTTTCCGCTGCGAAAATGCATTGCTACACTCATCAAAATATCGTCACTACAACGTAGCATCCTGACTGTTTGTAAATCCGTCTTCAATGAACGTGCGACCCTCCGTAAGCAAAGGAAGACCTTGACACCTGCGGTGAATGGAACAAGGCCGAAGAATTGCAGTGCGGTGAATCACATCTTTTTACCCGATGATTCGTGGAATACTATCGAGTGTATTGTGTCACAAGCGTGGAGGTACGGAGAAAACTTGTGAACAGCATTTGTCGAGCTGATTGTGCTCTATAGCTGAAATCACAAGAGTTAACGTGTAGTGTGATTCTGTTTATCCTCGAGTGCACGATGTTTGCACGTCATATATCGTAGACACTGTCTTACATATCGTCTAACACAGAAAGATTGCTTGGAAATAAGCAAAGAGCGTATCACCATTACATAGCAGTCATTCATGGCATGTGTCGTTTGTGCAGAGGCATGGTATCTAACAATCTTTATCTGAAACTAATTAAATGCTTATGTCTGGAACACACCAGCGCTGCGACATTCGAGACTGGAGAATTTTCTTAAAAATTAGTCTCACTTCAACAACGGAAACAGTTCATCATATAATCCATAGCATGTTTATAAGATCTCATCCTGGAAGGAAAGGCAGAACGTAAAACGAATTATACATCTGTTCGCAATTTTCGCCATCCATTTTTCGTTCACTGCTAATACAGGCGTCTTCAATACATCTCGAAAGATTAAAGTGTTGGACTGTACGCACTGAAGTACGTGGGTGTGACAAATGTCATGGGATACCTCCGAACATGTTGTTGGAACTCTCCTTTTGCCCGGCATAGTGGAGCTACTCGACATGGCATGGACTCAACAAGTCATTGGAAGTCCCATGCAGAAATGCTGATCTGTGTTGCTTATGGAGCCATCCACAATTGCGAAAATGTTGCCGGTGCAGAATTTTTGCACGAACTGATCTCTCGGATACGTCCCAAAGACGTTCGATGGGATTCTGTTGGGTGATCTGGGTGGCCAGATACTCGCGATCATTCGGTCGAATTGTTCAGAACAATTCTGACCTGCTGGAATGGCCTATTGTCATCCACAAAAATTCCGCCATTGTTTGGGACCACGAAGTCCATGAATGGCTGCAAATGGTCTCCAAGTAGCTGAACATTACCATTTCCAGTCAAAGATCAGTTCACTTCGCCCTGAGGACCCAGTCCATTCCATGTGATCACAGCCCATACCATTATGCAGCCACCACCAGCTTGCACAGTGCCTTGTTGACACCACGGGTCCGTGGCTTCGTGGAGTCTGCACCACATCGAATCCTACTGCCAGCTCTTACCAACCGAAATTGGGTTTTATCTCACCAGGCCACGGTTTTCCATTCGTGTAGTGGCCAACCGATATTGCCACGAGCACAGGCGGTGCCATGCTGTTAGCAAACGCACTCGCGTCGGTCGTCTCCTGCCATCGCCCATTAACTCCATATTTCACCGCACTGTCTTAACGGGTTCACTTGTGGCACGTTCCACATTGATTTCGCTCTTTATTTAACGCAGTTTTGCTTGTCTGTTAGCACTGACATCTCTAAGCACACGACATTGCTCTCGGTCGTTAAGTGGAAGTCGTCGACCGCTGCGTTGTCCGCGGTGAGAGCTAATGCCTGAAATTTGATATACTCATCGCACTCTTGGCACCGTGGACCTAGGAATGCTGAATTCTCGAAATATTTACGAAACGGAAAGTCCTATGTGTCTTAGTTCTAATTACATTCCGCGTTCCCAGTGTGTTAGTTCCCGTCGTGCGGCCATAATCAAATCAGGAACCGTTTCACATGAATCCCCTGGGTACAACTGACTGCTCCGTGAATGTATTGCCCTTTTATACTGTGTGTACACCAGCCAACCGCCATCTGTATGTGTGCATATCGCTATCCCATGACGTTTGTCATCTCTGTATATATCCTAGCATGTCCTGATCCTGTCTACGCATTTTCCGTTAGGTCAGCTTGTAAGTCATTTCTTATAACAAGCCTTTAATTTCCGGAAGAAATTCCTGAGAATGCTCGTTTGGAGAACAGCGTTGTATGCAAGTGAGCCATTAACTGTGAGCAACCGCAAAACAATTGAATCGAAGCGTTTGAGATGTGGTGCTACAGAAGGATGTTAAAAATTAGATGGACTGATAAGAAAGGAACAGTTTCTCTATATAATCGGCGATTGGAGGAACATATGGAGAACATTAATCATGAGGATGGAGAAAATGAGAGGACATGTATTAATACGTCCAGAAATAACTTCCAAGGTACGTAAGGGAGCTGTAGATGGTAAAAATTGTAGAGGAAGAAAAAGATTATCCAACAAATAATTGAGGATGTTGGGTGCAAATGCAGCTCTGATATGAAGAAATACTCACAGGAGGAGAATTCGCGGTTGGCCGCGTCAAACCAGTTTGAGCACAGAAAGAAAAACAAAGAATTCAGCAAAGAACTTCCTCATTTCAGTTTCCAGCATCCACTGTGACTTCTCTAGTAATCTCATAAGAATCACTGTTACATCCGCAAGCCCAGTCTATTATCACACACAGTTCTTTTATCTACATGTTATTTCTTACGCGTTACTTTCTGTTTCTTGTCGTGCACCTCATTACTTTATGATTATTTATACCCGTCTCTCTGACCTAGATTTAATCCACCAGTTCACTCATTTTACGGAAGTTCTGCTTCAGAAATATTAGGAATTTAATTCTGAATACGGAATTCAATTGACGAATTAACTTCATTCATTTTTCTTTCCCTGTATCTCATTTTCTGTGACAATGCGGAGGTCCTTTTCAGTTTTCCTGGATCATGGATTGTTCATTTCATTCACCATCACGATAGGGATTATGCAGGGTGTCCCAGAAATGTTGGGAAAATCTTCAAGGGGTTGTAGAGAGTATCTTGAGGAAAAAACCGGGGATAGGAACCCGTGTCCAGAGAAATAATCCAAGGACGCTACCGAGCATCTAAGCTATAGGCGTCAACGCCTGTCACAACGCCATCCCCACGGCAGCACATGTAATACTACGCAGATGGACCGTAGGCGAAACGGCTCGTAGCATTGCACAGAGTCCATAACTCGCAACTGTACAATGCCGTGCTCTATACATACATTCTCAGAAATTTACTTCTGAGATTAAGGCTTCTATCTGATACTAGCAGACACCTCTTGGTAACGAATCCACTCTTTGTCTTTTTATGTCACCCTTGCTTCCTATCAGGAATCCTGTAAAACGTCAAAACTCTCACACTGCTGCAGCCGGAAAAAGATCCTGCAAGAACGGGACCAACGACGACTGTAGAGAATCGTTCAATGTGATAGAAGAGCAACACTGTTGGTGACTAGAAACATGTCGGCTGGTCAGACGAGTCTCGTTTCAGATTGTATCGAGCGTATGGACATGTACGGGTATGGAGACAACATCATGAATCCATGGACTCTGCATGTCAACAGGGGCCTGTTCAAGATGGTTCTGTAACGGTGTGGGGCGCGTTCAGTTATAGTGATATGGGACACATGATACGTCTAGACACAACTCTGATAGGTAAGCATCCTGTCTGATCACCTGCATCCATTCACGTCCATTGGGCATTCCGACGACTTGGATAATTCCAGCAGGACAATGCGACACACCACATGTCCAGAATTTCTACAGGGTGGTTGCAGGAACTGCCTTCGGAGTGTAAACACTACCGTGGGCCACCAAACTCACAGGCATGAACATTACTGAGCATATCTGGGATGCCTTGCAACATGCTGATCAGAAGAGATCACCCCCCTCCCCCTCGTACTCTTACGGATTTATGGACAGCCTTGTGGGATTCATGGTGTCCGTTTAATCCATCACTATTTCAGACATTAGTCGAATCCATGCCTCGTCGTGTTGTCGCACTTCCGCGTGCTCGCGGGGGCCCTACACGATGTGAGGCAGGTCTACAGTTTCTTGGGCTCTTCACACACACACACACACACACACACACACACACACACACACAAATATACAGGGTGTTTAAAAAGGACCGGTATATTTGAAACGACAATAAAAACTGAATGAGCAGCGATAGAAATACACCGTTTGTTGCAATATGCTTGGGGCAACAGTACATTTTCAGGCAGTCAAACTTTCGAAATTACAGTAGTTACAATTTTCAACAACAGATGGCGCTGCGGTCTGGGCAACTCTATAGTACGATATTTTCCACATATCCACCATGCGTAGCGATAATATGGCGTAGTCTCTGAATGAAATTACCCGAAACCTTTGACAACGTGTCTGGCGGAATGGCTTCACATGCAGATGAGATGTACTGCTTCAGCTGTTCAATTGTTTCTGGATTCTGGTGGTACACCTGGTCTTTCAAGTGTCCCCACAGAAAGAAGTCACAGGGCTTCATGTCTGGCGAATAGGGAGGCCAATCCACGCCGCCTCCTGTATGTTTCGGATAGCCCAAAGCAATCACACGATCATCGAAATATTCATTCAGGAAATTAAAGACGTCGGCCGTGCGAAGTGGCCGGGCACCATCTTGCATAAACAACGAGGTGTTCGCAGTGTCGTCTAAGGCAGTTTGTACCGCCACAAATTCACGAAGAATGTCCAGATAGCGTGATGCAGTAATCGTTTCGGATCTGAAAAATGGGCCAATGATTCCTTTGGAAGAAATGGCGGCCCAGACCAGTACTTTTTGAGGATGCAGGGACGATGGGACTGCAACATGGGGCTTTTCGGTTCCCCATATGCGCCAGTTCTGTTTATTGACGAAGCCGTCCAGGTAAAAATAAGCTTCGTCAGTAAACCAAATGCTGCCCACATGCATATCGCCGTCATCAATCCTGTGCACTATATCGTTAGCGAATGTCTCTCGTGCAGCAATGGTAGCGGCGCTGAGGGGTTGCCGCATTTGAATTTTGTATGGATAGAGGTGTAAACTCTGGCGCATGAGACGATACGTGGACGTTGGCGTCATTTGGACCGCAGCTGCAACACGGCGAACGGAAACCCGAGGCCGCTGTTGGATCACCTGCTGCACTAGCTGTGCGTTGCCCTCTGTGGTTGCCGTACGCGGTCGCCCTACCTTTCCAGCACGTTCATCCGTCACGTTCCCAGTCCGTTTAAATTTTTCAAACAGATCCTTTATTGTATCGCTTTTCGGTCCTTTGGTTACATTAAACCTCCGTTGAAAACTTCGTGTTGTTGCAACAACACTGTGTTCTATGCGGTGGAATTCCAACACCAGAAAAATCCTCTGTTCTAAGGAATAAACCATGTTGTCTACAGCACACTTGCACGTTGTGAACAGCACACGCTTACAGCAGAAAGACGACGTACAGAATGGCGCACCCACAGACTGCGTTGTCTTCTGTATCTTTCACATCACTTGCAGCGCCATCTGTTGTTGAAAATTGTAACTACTGTAATTTCGAAAGTTTGTCTGCCTGAAAATGTACTGTTGTCCGAAGCATATTGCAACAAACGGTGTATTTCTGTCGCTGCTCGTTTAGTTTTTATTGCCGTTTCAAATATACCGGTCATTTTTGAAACACCCTATATATATATATATATATATATATATATATATATATATATATATATCCGTCAAAATGTTTATTACATTTTAAGCCGTAGCAACGGCTCCTTATCGATTCTTCCCTGCCTTCCGTATTCGTGCGTGTTAATGCACCACACTTCCGTGAGTGAGAAGCAACATCTCTGTCGGTGCATCAAGGAGGCGGCGGCGGCGGCGGTGGCGGTTGAGGATCTCGGAAGGAGCCGGTACGATAAAGGCTAGTCAAAAGCTGGGTACGACGGAATAGGACGACCAGCTCCCGGACTACCAGCGGCAGCTATATTTCCCGAGTGCTAGTTTTGGTCACGGCCTCAGCGTTTCTTGCCTGCTGCAATGTTTGGGGAGAAGGCGTCCGGTTGTATGAATTCCATTCGTCTTTATATCCGTTGGTTTGAGATTCAGGGGATTCACTGCTGTGCGAGGCTGGATATTTAATGCTGCCCTGATAATATCGACTTGCCTTCGCCTTTTGCACCTTTCAACCACAGTGGTCGTATTATGAGAGCTTCTGGTTTTCCTGGTCTTGGTGGCTCCCTGAAGGGCTGATTTTAATGTGAGCCCCTTTCTTTTATTTATTGGTACTTTTTATTAACTGTGTATTTGTGCCTTTCAGTTCCTCTATAACTAGGGTTTTCTGCGACATGTATTGCATGTGTAATTTTGCCGCTTGAGTTCAGTTGCAGTGGCCGAAGGCAGTTAGTCAACTACTTTTATTTATGCTGTTGTTGTATTGGTGGATACTTTGAAGGTTGTCCTGTTTTTTAATAAGAGTATTGTTAATTGAAGTTTAGCCCTTTACGATTCTTTAAACAATTTTTTGCTGTAACGGTGTCTGAGTTTTCTTATGGCTGGCTACTTGAAATTCTGATTGAACTGAAATGTTTAATTAGACATATGTACACCTGAGTCTAAAGTCAATTAAATTTATTGGCTTTTTTTGCTGCTTGTTATTTTAGCAGTTAGCTTTTTATTTTTTATACATTGGGGAGTGGATTTAAACCTTGTATGTCGAACACACATGCAAACTGAGTTATAGATTCCTTGCTTAATGTGTTGCATAAGCAGCTAATAGGCGTTAAAATCCGTTTAATTCCAGTTCTGTAATGGTAAGCTCGTTCTTTCTTGCCTTGTTGTTATATATGCCAACAAACGGCTTGGCGGCTTGAAAGTTATCGGCTGTATTTGTTCGCTGAGCCTCTGATTATAACTGTGACTAGCAAGTTGATTAAAGCTTGAGGCTGTCCTTTAATTCTCATGCTCCTCTTTCTTGAGTAGGGATCTTTGTTACGAGAGATAAAGATGCTAATCTTTGGTATGTTCTTGTGAGATAAGTTGCTACTCTTTGGTATGTTCCTGTAAGGGCTTCATTTATAATTGTTAAACCGCTTATTTGGCCGACACTTACTTAGTGTCTTTTGTTAACAGCACTAACATCCTTCAGGTTGCGGCGCATTTCTCTACACCTCACTGGCGCAGGCACTTGGTGATCTCACGCGCCGCCTCGTTGTTTGTTCTACCTCTACATCTATATGGATAATCTGCAAATCACATTCAAGTGCCTGGCAGAGGGTTCATCGAACCACCTTCACAATTCTCAATTATTCCAATCTCGTACAGCGCGCGGAATGAATGAACACCTATATCTTTCTGTACGAGCTCTGATTTCCATTATTTTATTGTGCTGATCGTTCCTCCCCGTGTAGGTTGGTATCAACAAAATATTATCGCATTCGGAGGAGAAAGCTGGTGATCGGAATTTCGTGAGAAGATTCCGTCGCATCGAAAAACGCCTTTCCTTTAATGAATTCCAGCCCAAATCCTGTATCATTTCTGTGACACTCTCTCCAATATTTCGCGATAATACAAAACGTGCTGTCCTTCTTTGAACTTCTTCGATGTACTCCGTCAGTCCTATCTGGTAATGATCCCACACAGCGCAGCAGTATTCTAAAAGAGGACGGACAAGCGTAGTGTAGGCTGTGGTGTCACCGCCAGACACCACACTTGCTAGGTGGTAGCCTTCAAATCGGCCGCGGTCCGGTAGTATAAGTCGGACCCGCGTGTCGCCACTGTCGGTGATAGCAGACCGAGCGCCACCACACGGCAGGTCTAGAGAGACGTACTAGCACTCGCCCCAGTTGTACAGACGACTTTGCCAGAAGGGGATCACTGACAACTACGCTCCCATTTGCCGAGACGATAGTTAGCATAGCCTTCAGCTACGTAAATTGCTACGACCTAGAAAGGCGCCGTATTCAATTGATATTTATTATGTGAAGCATGTATCATCAAGAGCGATGTTCTACAATTATGGATTAAAGTTAAGTATTACAAGAATTTCGTACTTTATTGCAATTCTCAAGACATTGTCCTGTTCCAGACCTCACGCCGGTCTGCGTGAATTTAGACGCGTGCATTTCGGCCTCCTGTAGAGACACGGTGTTGGCTCTTGAGCCAACACTACATAGGCAGTCTCCTTACTAGGTCTGTTACATTTTACAAGTGTCTTGCCAATAAAACGCAGTCTTTGGTTAGCCTGCCCCACATCATTTTCTATGAGTTCCTTCCAATTTACCTTGTTCGTAATCGTAATACCTAGGTATTTAGTTGAATTTACAGCTTTTAGATTAGACTGATTTATCGTGTAATTGTTGATTTGTGTCGTGGCACGGACGACTTGCCTAAGCCCAACAATTCAGGCCATCTCTTGGAACGAGCAACTTAAGTTCTGTTGTGTATTTTACGCCCGGTATTCTTATTGAAAATTGTACCCTTTCCCTCACAACATCTTACTTATTAGAGTAAGTAATCGTATGTGCCATCAACAGGGATCCATAGTTTATTTGAAAGTGTTTCTTTTAACTGGCTTTAGCCTGAGATGCCAATGTACTGCTTTCACCCCTTGTGACGATCTCGATAAATATTGAGGGATTCTCTAGTCATAAGAGTGTTTTATTAGCAGACATGTGCGATAAGCATAAATGCGACGTATTGTTGGTGCAGGAAACGCACCTGGGAGCCACCAGCCACAGACCTAAAATAGCAGGAATGGATTTGGCCATTGAAAGACCTCACGACAAGTATGGGAGTGCGATTTTCATCAGACCCGGGCTCAACGTAACATCAGCCGCAATGACAGAAGTAAATAACATTGAAGTACTTACCATTAGCGCCCAGAAGTTCTCTGTGACGTCAGTTTTCCATGAACCAAACAATTTTACATATGACCATATTAATTTTGTCATGGGCGATTTCAGCTGCCATGGTGAAGCATGGGGATATAATGAGACTGATGAGAATGGTGTACAGCTTGAATCCTGGGCTGACGTTAATGACCTACAATTCATTCACGACCCAAAACAGCCAGCATCGTTCAACAGCAGAAGATGGAGAAGGGAATATAATCCTGACAACATCTTTGTGAGTAGGAAGTCGGCAGCACAGTGCATGAAGCTTGTTGAAGAACCTATCCCAAGTACACAACGCAGACCCGTCATTTGTGTTATGAATGCCATGGTTAAACCAGAGGAGGTGCCTTTCCGAAGTCGGTTTAATTTCAAAAAGGCAGACTGGCAGAAATTTAAAGAGCAATTGGACGAAGAGATTGAGAAAATCCCTCCTCGATCAGATGAGTATGGGAGATTTATCGATCTTGTGAAAGGGATCTCAAGCAAAAACATCCCAAGGGGTTGCCGTACCCAGGGTCTGACCAGCAGCAGCAAGGTCTTACTTGACAGGTACCAAAAGCTATTCACTCAGGACCCCTTCAGCGAAGATACGATGGAGGCTGGGGAGGAACTAATGCAGGCTATTGCTGAGGATAAGAGATCGCGGTGGTGCAAACTAGTCGAGAATCTTGACGTGAAACAAAACAGCAGACGTGCATGGAAATTACTGAAGAATTTAAGTGGGGACCCAACTGACCACCAGAAGAAGAACAACGGGGTAACAGCAAATCAGATTGCTAGACAACTTCTGAAGAATGGAAAAACTAAAGGTAAAAGAGAAAGGGAAAGCGCTATACCCCAAGAACAAAAAGATTACGGACTCCTCAATGCTTCATTCACAGCAACCGAACTGGAAGACGCCATTCAGAGTATCAAACTGAATAAGGCCGCTTGAACTGATGACCTTAGAACGGAGCAGATAAAACAGTTTGGGTCCAAAGGACGAAACTGGTTACTACAAATGATGAACACCTGTATTAAAGAGCTGAATATTCCAAAACTATGGCGGCAGGCGAGAGTGGTGGCTTTACTAAAACCTGGCAAGGAGATAAAGGGCCCCAAAAGTTACAGACCAGTGTCACTTCTATGCCATCTCTATAAGATACTGGAGCGGTTTATTCTCAACCGGGTGGCAGAAACTATAGATGGAAAGCTCATAAAGGAACAAGCCGGTTTCAGACCAGGAAGATCTTGTTGTAAGCAAATACTTAATCTGACGCAACATATAGAAATGGGTTTGAAAAAAAATTAATAACTGGAGCAGCTTTCATAGATCTTACTGCTGCATACGACACGGTAAACCACAGAAAGCTATTGCGCAAATTATATCACCTCACAGGGGACTGTAGGTTGACGATGGTTATTGGCAGTCTTCTGCAGAATCGAAGATTTTATGTCTCCCTAAATGGTAAGAACAGTAGATGCCGACTGCAGAAGAATGGCTTACCACAAGGAAGTGTACTTTCTCCTATCCTTTATAATATGTACACTAATGACCAACCTATACCTCAAGATGCAAGACTGTTCGTATATGCTGATGACACAGCTGTGGTGGTCCAGGGGTCCAATTTTGATGCAACATCTGGAAATCTCTCTAGACCGCTTGAAGAACTGGCTCAATACTACGACGCCAATCACCTCAAGCCAAACCCTGACAAAACCCAAGTATGTGCTTTCCATCTGCGCAATAGAGATGCCGGAGATGAGCTCGACGTTACATGGCAAGGTAAGAAGCTAAAGCACTGTCCAACACCTAAATACCTTGGGGTTGTACTTGACAGAACGCTTTCCTTCAAGCAGCATTGCCAAAACACCAAGGCTAAAGTCTGCTCCAGGAATAACATCATCCGCAGGCTGACAAACTATGAATGGGGAGCTCAGCCATCAGTACTGAGAACATCAGCACTTGCTCTGTGTGTTTCTGCAGCAGACTATGGAGTGCCAGTATGGGAAGCATCTGCACATGCTAAACAGGTTGATGTAAGTGTAAATGAGACAATGCGAATTGTTACAGGCTGTCACAGACCCACACCAACGGGTAACTTGTACCTACTTGCTGGAATTGCCCCATCCGAGATCAGAAGGCAGGTGGCAGCAGACGCTGAGAGAACAAAGAAAGAAACAGATTCTCGACACCCACTGAATGGGCATGTCACTCAGGCTCGGAGGCTTAAGTCTAGAAATAGCTTTATTGCAAGAACCAAGATCCTTGACGGTTCACAGGAAGATAATAGAGTCCGTAAATGGGAGAATGAACAAACCGCAGTGCAGATAATACCAAACGAGTAAATAGCACCTGGAAACAAACTTCCTTATACAGTGTGGAGAACACTAAATAGGCTGAGGGCTGGTGTACCCAGATGCAAAACTAATCTGTGCAAGTGGGGACTGCTGACCAACGATGACGACGTTCTTTGCGGATGCGGAGAGGTACAAGACGAGACACATCTGCTCATGTGCCAACTACTGCCGGAACCCAGCAGTTTTAGCGACCTGCTACAAGCCAACGACAAAGCCGTAGCGGTGGCTAACTATTGGAAAAATAAAATTTGATCTGGACACGGAAAAGTATAGTAAAGTAACCTCCTATGCACTAGAGACACTTTAGTGTTACTTATTTAAAAAAAAAAAAAATGTTACAGGAAAGGGAGAGGGGAAATATTCTGCTTTAACAGTATGTTTGCTTCTTTCCTTGGTATAAGGAACTGTTAATGTTACTACGAAATAACTTGTAGCCTTTCATGAAACTACTGATTGCACTAAAAATTGTAGCAAAAAATGGTTCAAATGGCCCTGAGCGCTATGGGACTTAACATCTGCGGTCATCAGTCCGCTAGAACTTAGAACTACTTAAACCTAACCAACCTAAGGACATCACACACATCCATGCCCATGGCAGGATTCGAACCTGCTACCGTAGTGGTCGCGCGTTTCCAGGCTGTAGCGGCTAGAACCGATCGGCCCCTAAGGCCGGCTAAATTGTAGTTGTTTCTGCGATTATCAACACAGCTTGGTCGAGTGCAGACTGAATGTGGAACTAGGCCCGAGGCCTCATTTTTACCATTTTCTTGATGTGAAATGCTAATGTTCTTTATTGCGTGTATATCTCTGTTACACATTTTCGACATATTTCCTCTTTAATTGTTGTTTTTTAAGAGGGAGTCTGATCGTTATGTGCTTAATGTTATTTGTTACTATTTGAATAAATGTAATCAAACGACAAATAACATTACTGCTCGGGGTTGCTCCCTCGGGCTTCTTTATCTCCCCCTCCTCTGTAAAGCTGTTATCAGAACTGAAAGTTGAGTCAAAATTTCAAAGCAACTGGTTAAGGAAGTTCGGACACTAACGATTTTGAACAAACCAACGTTTTTATATTACATACACTACTGGCCTTTAAAATTGCTACACTATGAAGAAATGCAGATGATGATCGGGTATTCATTGGACAAATATATTATACTAGAACTAACATGTGATTACATTTTTACGCAATTTGGGTGTATAGACCCTGAGAAATCAGTACCCACAACAACCACCTCTGGTCGTAATAACGACCTTGATACGCCTGGGCATTGAATCAAACAGAGCTTGGATGGCGTGTACAGGTACAGCTGCCCATGAAGCTTCAACATGATACCACAGTTCATCAAGAGTAGTGACTGGCGTATTGTGAGGAGCCAGTTGCTCGGCCATCATTGACCAGACATTTTCAGTTGGTGAGAGATCTTGAAAATGTGCTGGCCAGGCATTGAGTCAAACAGAGCTTGGATGGCGTGTACAGGTGCAGGTGCCCATGCAGCTTCAACAAGATACCACAGTTCATCAAGAGTAGTGACTGGCGTATTGTGACAAGCTAGTTGCTCGGCCACCATTGACCAGACGTTTTCAGTTGGTGAGAGATCTGGAGAATGTGTTGGCCAGGCCAGCAGCCGAACATTTTCTGTATCCAGAAAGGCCCGTACAGGACCTGCAATATGCGGTCGTGCATTATCCTGCTGAAATGTAAGATTTCGCAGGAATCGAATGAAGGTTAGAGCCACGGGTCGTAACACATCTGAAATGTAATGCCCACTATTCAAAGTGCCGTCAATGCGAACAAGAGGTAACCGAGACGTGTAACCAATGGCACCCCATACCATCACGCCGGGTGATAAGCCAGTATCGCGATGACGAATACACGCTTCCAAAGTGCGTTCACCGCGACGTCGCCAAACATGGATGAGACCATCATTATGCTGTAAACAGAACGTGAATTCATCCGAAAAACTGACGTTTTCCATTCGTGCACCCAGGTTCGTCGTTGAGTACACCATGGCAGGCGCTCATGTCTGTGATGCAGCGTCTGGGGTAACCGCAGCCATGGTCTTCGAACTGATACTCCATGCTGCTGCAAACGTCGTCGAACTGTTCGTGGAGATGGTTGTTGTCTTGCAAACGTCCCCATCTGTTGACTCAGGGATCGAGACGTGGCTGTACGATCCGTTACAGCCATGCGGATAAGATGCCTGTCATCTCGACTGCTAGTGATACGAGGCCGTTGGGATCCAGTACGGTGTTCCGTAATAACCTCCTGAACCCACTGATTCCATATTCTGCTAACAGTCATCGGATCTCGACCAACGCGAACAGCAATGTCGCGGTACGATAAAACGCAATCGCGATAGGCTACAATCCGACCTTTATCAAAGCCGGAAACGTGATGAGACGCATTTCTCCTCCTTACACGAGCCAACACAACAACTTTTCATCAGGCCACGCCGGTCAATTGCTGTTTGCGTATGAGAAATCTGTTGGAAACTTTCCTCAGGTCAGCACGTTGTAGGTGTCGCCACCGGCGCCAACCTTCTGTGAATGCTCTGAAGAGCTAATCATTTGTATATCACAGCATCGTCTTCCTGTCGGTTGAAGTTCGCGCCTGTAGCACGTCATCTTCGTGGTGCAGCAATTTTAGTGGCCAGTAGTGTATATACAAGACAGCGTCCCAGTAAAAACACTTTAGTTTTAGGATCCAACGTGGTCAAAATTTAAAGCAATCCACGAAGAACCTTTGGAGATATGAGGCTTTGAAGAAACGGACATCTAGTTTGTACTTATTTAGACACTGTAAAGGTTCCTAATCCCAAATCTCCGGAAGTTTTGACCGAATGCTCCATCGAAAAAACATGCAAGAAATGCGACTATTGAAAATAGATTTCCTGCTGAGAAAATGAGTACTACAGCACGCTGCTTCCACGTATGAATGCCGGAAGAGATATGAGGCAGACGGAAAGATGGAAGGTTGGCGAAGCAAAGCCACAGCGCGTCTGTGAATGTTTCACAAAACCACGATGGGAACGCTAAAAGCCGGACTGGGAGTTTTCACACGAGCGCCACTGGACGCAGCGCCGGGCGCAATCTGCGCACTCATTAATATGCAAATGGCGTCGGCGGTTGTGCGTCGCGGCGCCTGCGCTGCTCCATTAAGGCCGGTTCCCCCCAGAGCAACCGGGGCGGCAGGCGGCAGCGGGCAGCGGCGAACGTTGTCAGAGGCGGCGAGGCGGAACTGGTGTCCGCATCTGGTACGGCAGTCGCTGGTGCTGACACGCAGAACACACACAAGCGAATTAAAGACATTAGCTGCCAATGGGCATCGACTTATATCAATGGGTCAAGCGCCGTACCAGTATTCGAACCCAGGTCTCCTGCTTACTAAGCAGGTGTGCTGACCACTACGCCATCTGGACAAAGTGGCTACTGTAACTGCACAGATTATCCTAGCACGCCTCATGTCAGACCCAGATTGTCAACTTAATACCACACACTACTGATATATTGCCTCTGATCATTAGCTTCATCATCCGCGGAATCTCGCCTATTCCTGTAAGAGTTCGAACTTCAGGTGCATCAGCATTCAAAGGATCACTGGCTGACATCGCCTTAATTATATAATTATTTACGTAATGTCTGTTCTTTTGGATTTGTCCAAGAGAACACTCATCACACATACAACGTAGAACAAACCAATGAAATGCGCCTACCAACTTTCACCTCGGATAAATGTAAACACATGAATACGGATTGGAATGACGAGTTAAAATATGCAAATGCGGCAATTTTAAATGCGTCCGTGTTGTCAGAATATTGTATTTTAACCACTGCTGCGTGTAAAGTAGAGCGTGTGATGAACTATTATCAAGCACAATACGAGACAGGATGGACAGTGAAGGGGAGGCGTGCTTATAGCGATAAGAAGTGCGATAGTATCGAAGGAAATTGACGGAGATCCGAAATGTGAAATAATTTGGGTGAAGGTCGCGGTTAAAGCAGGCTCAGACATGGGAATTGGATGTCTCTATAGGCCTCCTGGCTCAGCAGCTGTTGTGGATGAGCACTTGAAGGATAATTTGGAAAATATTTCGAGTAAATTTCCCCACCATGTTATAAATCTTGGTGGAGATTTTAATTTGCCGGCTATAGACTGGGAGACTCAGACGTTCATAACGGGTGGCAGGGACAAAGAATCTAGAGAATTTTTTTAAAGTGCTTTATCTGAAAACTTCCTTGAGTAGTTAAACGGAGAACCGACTAGTGGCGATAACATATATTTGACCTTCTGGTGACAAACAGACCCCAACTATTTGAAACAGTTAACGCAGAACAGGGAATCAGCGATCATAAAGCGGTTACTGCATCGATGATTCCAGCCGTAAATAGAAATATTAAAGAAGGTAAGAAGAATTTTCTGTTTAGCAAAAGTGACAAAAAGCGGATTTCAGAGTACTTGACGGCTCAACACAAAAGTTATGTTTTAAGTACAGATAGTGTTGAGGATCAGTGGACGAAGTACAAAAACATCGTACAATATGCGTTAGATGAGTATGTGCCAAGCAAGATCGTAAGAGATGGAAAAGAGCCACCGTGGTACAACAACCGAGTTAGAAAATTGCTGCGGAAGCAAAGGGAACTTCACAGCAAACATAAACATAGCCAACGCCTTGCAGACAAACAAAAATTACGCGAAGTGAAATGTAATGTAAGGACGCCCATGCGAGAGGCGTTCAATGAATTCGAAAGTAAACTTCTATGTACTGACGTGGCAGAAAATCCTAAGAAATTTTGGTCTTATGTCAAAGCGGTAGGTGCATCAAAAAAAAAAAATGTCCAGACACTCTGTGACCAAAATGGTACTGAAACAGAGGATGACAGACGAAAGGCCGAAATACTAAATGTCTTTTTCCAAAGCTGTTTCACAGAGGAAGACTGCACTGTAGTTCCTTCTTTAGATTGTCGCACAGATGACAAAATGGTAGATATCGAAATAGACGACAGAGGGATAGAGAAACAATTAAAATCACTCAAAAGATAAAGGCCGCTGGATTTTACACAGAGTACGCGAAGGAACTTGCCCCCCTTCTTGCTGCGGTGTACCGTAGGTCTCTAGAAGAGCGTAGCGTTCCAAAGGATTGGAAAAAGGCACAGGTCATCCCCGTTTTCAAGAAGGACGTCGAACAGATGTGCAGAAACCTATAGACCTATATCTCTAACGTCGATCAGTTGTAGAATTTTGTAACACGTATTACGTACGACTATAATGACTTTTCTGGAGATTAGAAATCTACTCTGTAGGAATCAGCATGGATTTCGAAAAAGACCATCGTGTGAAACCCAGCTCGCGCTATTCGTCCACGAGACTCAGAGGGCCATAGACACGGGTTCCCAGGTAGATGCCGTATTTCTTGACTTCCACAAGGCGTTCGATCCAGTTCCCCACAGTCGTTTAATGAACAAAGTAAGAGCATATGGACTACCAGACCAATTGTGTGATTGGATTGAAGAGTTCCTAGGTAACAAAACGCAGCATGTCATTCTCAACGGAGAGAAGTCTTCCGAAGTAAGAGTCATTTCAGGTGTGCCGCAGGGGAGTGTCGTAGGACTGTTGCTATTCACAATATACATAAATGACCTTGTGGATAACATCGGAAGTTCACTGAGGCTTTTTGCGGATGAAGCTGTAGTATATCGAGAGGTTGTAACAATGGAAAATTGTACTGAAATGCAGGAGGATCTGCAACGAATTGACGCATGGTGCAGGGAATGGCAATTGGATCAATGTAGACAAGTGTAATGTGCTTCGAATACATAGAAAGAAAGATCCTTTATCATTTAGCTACAATACAGCAGGTCAGCAACTGGAAGCAGTTAATTCCATAAATTATCTGGGAGTAGGTATTATGAGTGATTTGAAATGGAATGATCATATAAAGTTGATCGTCGGTAAAGCAGATGCCAGACTGAGATTCATTGGAAGAATCCTAAGGAAATGCAATCCGAAAACAAAGGAAGTAGGTTACAGTACACTTGTTGGCCCTCTGCTTGAATATTTCTCACCAGTGTGGGATCCGTACCAGATAGGGTTGATAGAAGGGATAGAGAAGATCCAACGGAGAGCAGCGCGGTTCGTTACAGGATCATTTAGTAATCGCGAAAGCGTTACGGAGATGATAGATAAACTCCAGTGGAAGACTCTACAGGAGAGACGCTCAGTTCCTCGGTACGGGTTTTTGTTGAATTTTCGAGAACATGCTTTCACCGGGGAGTCAAGCAGTATATTGCTCCTGCCTGCGTATATTTCGCGACGAGATCATGAGGATAAAATCAGAGAGATTAGAGCCCACACAGAGGCATACCGACAATCTCTCTTTCCACGAACAATACGAGACTGGAATAGAAGGGAGAACCGATAGAGGTACTCAAAGTAGCCTCCGCCACACACCGTCAGGTGGCTTGCGGAGTATGGATGTAGAAGTAGATGTATTGCCTCTGATCATTAGCTTCATTATCCGCGGCGTCTCGCCGATTCCTCTAACAGTTCGAACTTCAGGTGCATCAGCATTGAAAGGATCACCGGCTGTCATCGCCTTAATTATATACGTAGTGTCTGTTCTTTTGGATCTGTCCAAAAGAACAGACATCACATATATAACGTAG
The DNA here is from genome assembly GCF_023864345.2 of Schistocerca serialis cubense. Lineage (NCBI taxonomy): Eukaryota > Metazoa > Arthropoda > Insecta > Orthoptera > Acrididae > Schistocerca > Schistocerca serialis. Next base: position 555,596,571 of record NC_064642.1, on the reverse strand, counting down.
AACAAACCAATGAAATGAGCCTACCAACTGTCACCTCAGATAAATGTAAACTCATTAATACGGCTTGGAATGACGAGTTAAAATATGCAGCTGCGGCAATTTTAAATGCGTTCATGTTGTCAGAATATTGTATTTTAACCACTGCTGCGTGTAAAGTAGAGCATGTGATGAACTACTGTCATGCACAATACGAAAGAAACATGAAGTTAGGAGTAGAAACAACAACTTCTTTTAAAAAATTTCTTTGTGATATATTCTTTCAGATATTTCGTCATTCATATTTTCTTCTTCTACAGCTAACAGATTCAGTGAATTAGTGTTCAAGATTGCTACCTATCTCATTATATAGTCGACAACATTTAGAAAACTGATCGCTCCGTAAGAGCAACTTCAGATTTTCTCATAACAGCTTAATATTGCCATTTGCTGTGCCTAAATGCAATTTGCTACAATGACGGTACATTACATTTTTTCATTATCCTGCACTTACTTATAATTGCAAACGTCTGCCAGTTATTCCTCAGTAATTGCTACATGAAAATCATATAATTTAAGAACTCTGTGTTTTATTTAAACAGTTAATTAAATTGTAAGATTTAAAATATACAGCCAACTTCTTACGTAAGTTTATTGTAAAAAACTTGAACAGTACCACAAAGGGTATAAAATAAACGTCTAAAATACTTAATACGTTACAGCACTGAAATGAAAATATTTCTGCTTTCAGGGAGCATTTACTAATATCGGCATACAATCAAAAGAAGACGAAATGACGACTCTACATAGAGAGAAAAAGGGTGGAAACTTGATGACTTGGAAGAACTTGACATCTTTGGACATATGGTCAGTAACGATTTCCCCATTTTAAACAAATAACGACAGTTAAGAAACTAAAGCTTCTTTAATCGCTTTACGCCACTGCTCGCAACTGTATGATGCTTAAGTTCGTGTTTCGTTCACTTCCACTGCGGAAACGTTGTTTCTCCCTTTCCATTGTGGACTCTGTACTTTCTGACTGTTGGCATCACAAAAGGCGCTTTATACCATATTCTGCTTTTAGATTTTACGTAGAGCATATTTCCCTCTTTCTGCTTATTGTAAAATCTTGATAAAATCCTGCTACAGCACGTTATTTATTCTCAACACATATACTATGTCATCAAAACTATACGAACACTGACAGAAACATAGGTTTTTCATATTAGATGCATTGTGCTGCCACCTACTGCCAGGTACTCCATATCAGCGACCTCAGTAGTCATTAGACATCATGAGAGAGCAGAATGTGGCGCTCCGCGGAACTCAAGAACTTCGAACGTGGTCAGGTGATTGGGTGTCACATGTGTCATACGTCTGTACGCGAGATTTCCACACTCCTAAACATCCCTAGGTCCACTGTTTCCGATGTGATAGTGAAGCGGAAACGTGAAGGGATACGTACAGCACAAAAACGTATAGGTCGACCTCGTCTGTTGACTGACAGACACTGGCGACAGTTGAAGAGGGTCGTAATGTGTAATAGGCAGACATCGATCCAGACCATCACACAAGAATCCCAAACTGCATCAGGATCCACTGCAAGTACCATGACAGTTTGGCGGGAGGTGAGAAAACTTGGATTTCCTGGTCGAGCGGCTGCTCATAAGCCACATATCACACCGGTAAATACCAAACGACGCCACGCTTTGTATAATGAGCGTAAAGATTGGACGGTAGAACAGCGAAAAATCGTTGTGTGCAGTGACGAATTACGGTAGACAATGTGGCGATCCGATGGCAGAGTACGGGTATGGAGAATGCCCGGTGAGTCTACCAGTGTGTATAGTGCCAACAGTAAAATTTGGAGACGGTGGTGTTATGGTGTGGTCGTGTTTTTCATGGAGGGGGCTTGCATCCTTGTGGTTTTGCGTGGCACGCTTACAGCACAGGCCTACATTAATGTTTTAAGCACCTTTTTGCTTCCCACTGTTGAAGAGCAATTCGGGGATGGCGATTGCATCTTTCAACACGATCGAGCACCTGTTCATAATGCGGACTGGTAACACGACAATAACGTGCATGTAATGGACTAGCCTACACAGAGTCCTGACCTGAGTAATAGAACACCTTTGGGATGTTTTGCAACGCCATCTTCTGCCACGCCTCACCAACCGACATCTCTCCGTGAAGAATGGCCTGCCATTTGCCAAAAAACATTCCAGCGCGTGCTTGAAAGTATGCCTGCGAGAGTGGAAGCTGTCATCAAGGCTAATGGTTGTAAGAGGTCCATGATTAAGGAATTGAGGTCCATGATTAAGGAATTTGTTGCTAGTGCACTCGAGCAGATGTAATTTCGATGGATTGTTCATGCGCTGCCTCCGATATGTAAGCTCTAAGAGAATCTCAGACCAAAGAGCAGTGTTGTCAGCAGTAGGATCTGTGCAGTTGTAGCAGTTGCTAGCGAGAGTCGTGTGTATCGAGTTGGATGGGCCGGTCCTGGGGAGCGATGGCGGAACCTGAGAGGTATAATTTAAGGTAAAAGCAGCCTTGCGCATATTTAGTATTGTTATATCAAGTCCCATGTAAATGTTTTAAAAAAAATCTCTTAATAATAATCTTTCTCATAAAAAGTAACTTTTGACAATCATTCATTTCAATTTAAAGAATTTACTAATTTCTCCAATCCTTGGTCATCCCGATTATTGAAAAGAAAAATCAGTTGTTTCCTTTTATAAATGACAAATCTATCGGCCAGCATTGCACAGGGCTGTGCCAGAAAAATTTCTTATAGGAGCAGATATATATGCGTTATCCGGCGACCTTACTGAGGTAAGAATTTTCAATTTTTTCAGAATGACCTTTCAGGGCCATGACGCAGCGCTGCTGACGTCCAAAATTCACCAGTTTAAATTGACATTCATTATTGAAAGGTTATAAGTGAGCGACAATTTTTTTATTGAGAGATTAGTCACTTTTTTATTATTGATAGGTTACGCAATTTTCTGTTGGGAGGTTATGCTAAATGTGAATATTATTTATATTATTTTATTGTGGGGAGGTTACATGGTGTGCCAGCACGATAGTGTATTTGTAAGTTACCATGTTATTCGTTTTATGCTACAATTTACTATAGTTTTTACAGAAATTATTTTATTCCTTTTGCATACTGTATATATACTTTCTTTTATAATACATACAATTTACTTTGTTTAGAACATGTAAATATGTGTCATATTGATGTATTACAGTAACAGTTACGCATTTGACACAGTTTAGTGTTTTTCACGTTACTAGCACCTACATTTACCTGGCATCGCAATTAGCTGCTACACTTTCAGTCCAATGTTTGCTCTTTTAATAAGCTGTTCCTATGTACAATTTTTAATGTTCCTGTGGAGACCTTTAATCCGTATTTTCCACTGTCTGACTTTAACTCCTTGGTGGCTCGTCATATACGTTTACAATTTTGCTTCATGTAATTTATTAAGTACCAATTTTATTTCACATTCTTCATTTCAGTGCAGTATAGTTATAAATATATTAATATTTTTATTTTATATACATCATGACCTCAGTTCCGAGATTTCCAGAGCCTTAGCGTCGATTAGACCTTCAGTGAGAGAGCAACGTGAGTTCCTCCTGCTAATGAGTCGAGTACACCATTTGTTTATTACATATCTTTACGAGTTTCAAACAGGAGTGAGTTCAGAAATGGTTAGGCACTGTAGTTGCTGTGTACAGATGCGAGCTGAGTTGGTGACCCTTCACTCACAACTCCAGGCAATGTTAACTTCCGTCACACAGCTTGAGGCTGCTGCTAAAGGGCATCACTGTGTGTGTGTTTGGGGAGGGGGGAGAGGGGGGTGGGTCAGACGCGGGGACGCGAGGGACGTCGAGCACGAACCACGTGTCCCCTGATCGATCCACTGCAGTGGCCACCCTGGGTACAACCTGCACTAAGGTTGACCCTTCACCCGTGGTCAAGTGGGAGATCATTCCAAAGTCTGGCTGGCAGTGAGAGACTTTCCGTGGGTCCGATCGTAGGCCAACCCAGTTCATTTGACGAACAGGTTTCGGGCGTTATCTGTGGCTGACGAAGTCTCTGACCCGGATGCAATCGTCCACCCGGTTGCAGAGGAAGCTTCTCCACCTGCAAAGTCTCAGCATTCACAGAGGGTGGTTTTTCTGGTAGTTGAGGGCTCCAACGTTAGGCGCGTAATGGGGCCCCTTAGGAACATGGCTGCCAAGGAGGGGAAGGAAGCTAGTGTGCACTCTGTGTGCATACCGGGGGGGAGTCATTCCGGATGCGGAAAGGGTGCTTGCCGATGCCATGAAGAGTACAGGGTGCAGCCAACTGCAGGTGGTGGCCCATGTCGGTACTAATAACATGTGTCGCTTTGGGTCAAAGAAGATTCTCTCTTGTTTTGGGCAGCTAGCGGAAACGGTAAAGTCTGCTAGTCTTGCCTCCGAGATTAAGGCGGAGCTCACCATCTGCAGCATCGTCGGCAGAACCTACTGTGGTCCTTTGGTGCAGAGCCGATGAATCAAAGGCTCAGGCGGTTCTGTGACCATGTAGGCTGCAGATTCCTTGACTTGAGCCATCGAGTGGTGGGTTTCCGCGTTCCCCTCAATAGGTCAGGAGTCCACCACACACAAGAAGCGGCTACACAGGTAGCGGAGGCTGTGTGGAAGGGACTGGGCGGTTTTTTAGGTTAGAGTGTCTCAGGAAACCACAAAAGGGGCGTCCGTCTAAAAGGGGGCAGCTGAAACACAGTAAGGTAGCTGTAGAAACGATCGGTTCTGTTGTTGTATATTGTCGTAGTTGTGTTGCGGAAGAACCAGAACTCCAAACCCTAATAGAAAGCACTGAAGCTCAAATAGTTGTAGTTACAGAAAGCTGGCTAAACCCGGAAATAAGTTCATCCAAATTTTTTTCAAACGATCTAACTGTGTTCAGAATGGGTACATTAAATACAGTCGGTGGTGGAGTGTTTATTGCTGTAAGAAGTAGTGTGCCGTGTAATGAAATTGAAGTAGATAGTTCCTGCGAAACAAAGAGTCTGGTCATATATAAAGCACACAACCTTCACAGGCCGATAACAACGGTGAAGTCACTGATGACCGTGCCACCAAAGCAGAGTTATTAAACACGGTTTTCTGAAACTCCCTCACCAAAGAAGACGAAATAAATATTCCCGAATTCCGATCAAAAACAACTGCGAAGATGAGGAACATAGAAATGCTCGTAGATATCCTCGGTGCAGCAAAGCAGCTTAAATCACTTAATAAAGGCAAGGCTTCCGGTCCATATGGTATTCCAGTCAGGTTCTTTTCAGATTATGCAGATGCAATAGCTCCAGATTTAGCAATTATATACAACCGCTCGCTCACAGAAAGATCCGTACCTAAAGACTGGAAAGTTGCTCAAGTCATACCAATACCCAAAAAGGGAAATAGGAGTAATCCGCTGAATTACAGCCCCATGTCAGCTACTTCGATTTGCAGTAGGGTTTTGGAACATACACTGTATTCCAACATTATGAAGTACCTCGAAGAAAACGATTTACTGACACATAGTCAGTGCGGATTCAGAAAATATCGTTCTTGCGGAACACAACGAGCTCCTTATACTCATGAAGTAATGAGTGCTGTCGTCAGGGGATGTCTAATTGACTCCATATTTTTAGATTTTCAGAACGTCTCACAAGCGTCTTCTAACCAAACTGTGTGCATATGGAATATCGCCTCAGTTGTGCGATTGGATTCGTGATTTCCTGTCAGAAAGGTCACAGTTTGTCGTAATAGACGGAAAGTCATCGAGTAAAACAGAAGTAATATCCGGCGTTCCCCAAGTAAGTGTTACAGGCCCTCTATTGTTTCTGATCTGTATTAACGACATAGGAAACTGTCTGAGTAGCCCTCTTCGATTATTTGTAGATGATGCTGTCACTTACCGTCTTGTAAAGTCATCAGATGATAAAAACTAATTGCAAAATGAATTAAATAAGATATCTGTGTGGTGCTAATAGTGGCAATTGATCCTGAATAAAGAAAAGTGAGAAGATGTTAACATGAGAACTAAAAGGAAGGCGCTAAAGTTCGATTATGCGATAAGTCACACAAATTTGAAGGCTGTAAATTCAACTAAATGCTTAGGGATTACAATTACAAATAACCTAAATTGGAACTATCGCATAGATAATATTGTGGGTAGAGCAAACCAAAGACTGCGATTCATTGGCAGAACACTTAGAAGGTGAAGCACGTCTATAAAAGAGACTGCTTACACCACGCTTGTCCGCCCTATTCTGGAGCATTGCTTTCCGGTGTGGGATCAGTATCAGGTAGCACTGACGGACGATATTGAGAAAGTTCAAAGAAGGGCGGGTCGTTTTGTACTATCGCGAAACAGGGGGGATAGTGCCACAGACATGATACTTGAATTGGAGTGGCAATCATTAAAACAAAGGCGTTTTTTGTTGCGACTTCTCATGAAATTTCAATAATCAGTTTTTTCCTCCGACTGTGAAAACATTCTGTTAGCACCCACCTACAGAGGGAGAAATGATCATCACGATAAAATAAGAGAAATCAGGGCTCGCACAAAAAAAAAATTGTGTGTTCGTTTTTCTCGCGCGCCGTTCGAGAGTGGAATGGTAGAGAGACAGCTTGGAGGTGGTTCATTGAAACCTCTGCCAGGCACGTAATTGTGAACAGCAGAATAATCACGCAGATGTAGATGTAGAAAATTTTAACAGAGATCAACATTTTAACATCATTTCCACCCTTTTTATTGCTCATCAAAACCACACATTGCATGTTGTACAGCCATACAGCGAGACATTCAGAGGTGGTGGTCGAGATTGCTGCACACAAGGGTACCTCTAATAGGCAGCACGTCCTCTTGAATTGACGCATACCTATATTCGTCGTGGCATTCTATCCGCAAGTTCATCAAGGCACTGTTGGTCCATATTGTCTCACTCCTCAACGGCGATTCGGTGTAGATCCCTCAGAGTGGTTGGTGGGTCATGTCATCCATAAACAGCCCTTTTAAATCTATCTCAGGCATGATCGATAGGGTTCATGTCTGAAGAACATGCTCTCCACTCTAGTCGAACGATGTCATTATCCTGAAGGACGCCATTCACAAAATGTGCACGATGGGGGCCTCGAATTGTCCTCCATGAAGATGAATGCCTTGCCAATATGCTGCCGATACGGTTGTACTGTCGGTCGGAGGATTCATTCACGTATCGTACAAACGTTACGGCCCCTTCCATGACCACCAGCGGCGTACGTCGACCCGACGTAATGCCACCCCAAATCAGAAGGGAACCTCCACCTTGCTGCATTCGCTGGACAGTGTGTCTAAGGCGTTGAGCTTGACCAGGTTGTTTCCAAATACGTCTCCGACGATTGTCTGGTTGAAGGCATATGCAACACTCATCGGTGAAGCGAACATGATGCCAGTCCTGTGCAGTCCATTAGGCATGTTGTTGTTCCCATCTGTATCGCGCTGTATGACGTCGTGGTTGCAAAGATGGATCTCGTCATGGATGTCGGGAGTGGAGTTGCGCATCATGCAGCCTATTGCGCACACTATGGGTCGTAAAACGACGTCCTGCGGCTGCACGAAAAGCATTATTCAACAAGGTGGCGTTGTTGTCAGGGTTCCTCCGAGCCATAATCCGTAGGTAGCGGTCATCCACTGCAGTAGTATCCCTCGTGGGGCCTGAGGAGGCATGTCATCGACATTTCCTGTCTCTCTCTATCTCCTCCATGTCCGAGCAACATCGCTTTGGTTCACTCCGAGACGCCTACATACTTCCCTTGTCGAGAGCTCTTCCTAACACAAAGTAACAATGCGGACGCGGTCGAATCGCGATATTGACCATCTAGGCATGGTTGAACTACAGACAACACGAGCCGTGTACCTCCTTTCTGGCGGAATGACTGGAATTGATCGGCTGTCGGACCCCCTCCGTCAAATAGGCGATGCTCATGCATGGTTGTTTACATCTTTGGGCGGGTTTAGTGACATCTCTGAACAGTCAAAGGGACTGTGATACAATATTCACAGCCAACGTCTATCTCCAGGAGTTCAGGGAACTAGAGTGACGCAAAACTTTTTTTAATGTGTGTATAACGTATTTGAAACATTGTTTGTGACTCTTTCTGAAGAACATATTGTCTTCGGTTACTGAAATCTGGTCAAGGTTTTTCACAATAAACTTTTGCAGTTGGTTGGCTGCATGCATTAGACAATGAAAATTTATTCTTAGATGTTTCTGCTAGCCATGTTTAAAATCAATTAAACAATATAGGAACAAACAGGATTCTGACTAGTGAAACTTTACACTGAGTGCTATTCAATCGTTTCACATACTTGATTCAAGAAAGAAAGTTACATGCACAGAATAAAAAAGAGGTAGGTATTGGTGTTTTCAGATCCGTTCTATAATGACATGATATAGGTTTTTGAAACCAGATTCAAACCGCATAATATCTCAAGAGACGCTATGGACTAACCACAACTTATTGGTTATGAAGTAGTACATCTATAGCATATCCAAATTGATGATGATTTGCACTTAAATGACCTTGAAAGAGCTGGTGGGTTATAAATCCCATAGTTCTACTATCTATGATGAACAAGCCACACCCTCCCTCACCTGTCATGTGACAAGGCACACCTTTTATCTGCCATGTATCAAACCATCACTTTTTTTGTTGCGTCATAAGTCTTCTAAAATATGTAAAGGGTGAGACTCGCAGTATTTCTCCATTTAAAATACATCAGCAAAACACACACACTAACACACACACACACACACACACACACACACACACACACACAAACACACACACGCACACACAAACACTTATCTCTCAAAACTGAAGGTAGCTGACATTTTAAATTCTAGGCCCACATTTGATGTAGGGCACAATAGACCCTCAAGTTAAGTATTTCTACATCTACACTGTCACCTGAAACTTGGAAGGTGTGCGAGTGTTAGTTCAGCATCTTAAAGTCTCCAAAAATATGTCAGCAACAGAATGCTTATGTCGTTGTTATTTCCTAAACTTGGCAAAAAATATGTCAGCAACTCACACCATATTCACGGCAAGTGTTATAACGATATCTAAAATACATAAAGGGTGTTGTCATTTCTATCTGACGCTATGTTATTTGTGCTCCATAGAACAAACTCACATCACATGACGTTTTTACAAGTTTTTTAGTAGTGTTTCTTCTTATCAAGCACCAAAGGAAGAAGATAATATCTCATGTTCTATACTACAAAAATATACTCAGTGATACTGATTGGCAATTACTTCTTTTTATTACAAATGATTTAGGCTTAATGAAGGTAACGTAAAGAAACAGTTTTTGTGGAAGGCTGTTGATAACTCTTAACTAGGCTTGGGATACCTTAAGAGAAATCATGGTAGGTGGACTCAAACATTCGTCATCTGTTTTTTCGGGTAATACATTTTATTACTTAAAGGTAATATTAACATTACAATTTACAGACTTATTAAAGGAATCAGAAATCCGAGCAAAGGTTGTACATGCTCAAATTCCTTTCTTTTAAAAAGAGACCACTTCGACAATTGTACCATTAGAAAAATGACATGAAAAACGGAAGTACAGAGTTTCCGAAAACAAAACTCTTACATCAACTGAGCGTGGCTGCAAGCAGGTTCAAAATGCAATTTTATCAACCATATGAGTTACACTAACAGCCGTAAGGTTTACTAACAAATTTCAAGCCTAGCTGACCGTTACACAGTTGAACAACATTCATAGAAATCTCGGGTGGCTCACAAGATGCGCCACTGACTGGAGCTGTTGGAGAGCCCCTTAGCAATGCATAATCCTTACCAAAAATCCCCTAAACAATAAACTACACAGTCCCTCACACAGACCAACGAGAAAGGTGTAAAATTTAAACATAAATGGCCGCCCATATATCGCAACCAAATATTAACAACAAGGGTTAATAAATATACCGCGTGATCAAAATGTCAGTATAAATTTGAAAACTTAATAAACCACGGTATAATGTAGATTGAGAGGTAAAAAATGACACACACACTTGGAATGACATAGGGTTTTATTAGAACAAAAAAAAAAAAAAAAAAAAAAACAAGAAAGTTCACAAAATATCCGACAGTTGGCGCTGGACAGCAAAACGTCAGTTACTGCACATGACAATCGTGTATAAAAGGAGCTGTAATGAGAGAGAGAATCAGATGCGCCAGCAGTCGCAGCATGTTGACGTTAGCTGAAAAGGCGCTTTTAGTGTAGCTGTATTATCAGAATGGGGAATGTGCTAGTTCAGCGTTACGATCCTATCGCCATAGGAAGAGGATTTGAACGGGGAAAGGTCCGTTGACAAATGCAGCTGTGCCGAGAATGATTTCGAAGTTCGAAGCCACGGGTTGTTTCGACGATAGACCCCGTAGTGGCCGTCCGAGCACAAGGCGTAATGCTGCTGAGGCAGTTCAGGAAGAAATGGAGACTGTAGCGGCTTCGTTTATGCACGGGGAAGTCAGCGCTCGTGCAGTCGCACGTCGCACCGGCATTCCATGCAGATCCCGGATGGCACTTAGGCGTACCCTCCAATGCTATGTGTACAAAATCAATCGGCATCATAAACTGTTACCTGGCGATTTAGTGAAGCGGAGGGCATTAGCGGTGTGGGCGTTTCAAAAGATGGCGGTAGACGAAGATTGGTTGAGTAACGTGTTGTGGACCGACGAAGCTCATTTCACGCTCCGTGGGTCTGTCAACGCCCACAACTACAGAATTTGGGCTACCGAAAATCCTACAACTGTCGTGGAAACTCCATTGCACGACGAGAAAGTCACGGTACGGGTTGGATTTACCACGCCTACCGTTATCGGGCCTTTTTTCTTCGAGGAAATGCGTGATTCTGGTTTTGTAACTGCTACCGTAACTTGTGAGAGGTACGCCGATTGTTACAGAATCGCATCATCCCCAGCCTGGCTGATAACCAACTGCTTGAAGGCAGGTTATCCTTAATAACTAAACAATTGTCCATAATTGAAAGTAAGCTAAAGTTCCAGCAGACGGCTATGACAGCCTGCAAGGAACGAGCAGCCAAATTTCTCAGCAGTGACTGTGGATCAAGTTTATCTTGCTAGGTAGCAAGTCGTAAACTGCACACGCTGAGAAGTAGTGATGAGGTTGCCCAATTTAACGAACAGTTAGAGAAGTGTAATGAGAAAAAACCTCGGGCTTGGTAAACCCGCCTCAAGCTCCTGAGCTCTTTAAGGGGCTCCGGAAAGGCTCAAAATCATGAAAAGTTAAATTTTTACTTTTTTGCGTTTTCTGAATCTGCAGACTATTACCTTTTAATAGATATATAATTTATTCAATTCCGAAGACTACAACTATTTTTAAATTTTTTTTGAAATGTGTTCTACATGGGCGTGACCCACTGTGGCGCTGTTAAACTGCTATCAAATGGTGTTATTATTAACGTCCGTGTTCATCAGGTACATTTTAGTGATGTGAGATAAAGTATGTGTTGTGGCTAACCTGTGATGGTTCAATATATATCGCTGGTGTGAGTGTCGATTGTTTCACGTTTATTTACTCTGTCGTTATCTCGAAAATATTCGTAATTAATTCTGTTTCTTGAGTCTCTGTTTTGTTGAAGTATAATAATGAGTGAAAGTAAAGTTATTAGAAATCCTCTGAAGGCTTTTAACAAAAGGAGAAATGTTGGAAAGCCAAAGGTATGTGTTATTACTGTAAACAATAAAGACGATAACCAAGTGAGTGAACCTAACCTCTCAAGTACACCTGCCCATAGCAGTCAAAGTGGGAAAGAAAACACTTCACAGAAGAAGCTTGGTTCAATGAGTGAAAACTATGAATGTTTTATGGGCGAATCGGATGTGAAGGAAATATTTGATATGTCGGTTCTCAAACGAATTTTTTGAAACTGTGTAAGATGTATTCATTGTAGTGAAGTTGGTCTGGAACTCTCCATAATAAAGCACGTAGGACTTGCTAGTGAAATACAACTGAAATGTGATAAGTGTTCATACTGCAACTGAAGAAAATGGTAGCAAAATCTACGAACACAACAACGAGCGATGCTTGCTTTAGACAAGGAACGCCTTCGGGCTGCAGACAGGGCTGTAAAGAGTCTAGAAATACAAGCAAGAGTAAACAGGAGGAGGAACAAAAGGAAGCTGGAGGAGGAGTTTGCAGAGGATGAAGATAATCCATCCTATGGAGCTGGAATGCACTAAAAAGTTAATCCAATCTTTGTCGCTCGATTCCCAAAACTTTTATTTTCTCATACTAATTACATGTTTTCTAAGGATCTTCCAAACATATTTGTTTCAAACTTTCAGTAAATGTTACACAGTACCTTCTGCATAATTTAACACAGCCTTTTTCCAAAAAACTATATTTTTGAATATATAAATAAAAAATTGCAAAAAAATGTTGTGAATTTTCATTACAATTGAAAAAAATCATCTTTAATAACTGAACTAAAATTTTGTAAAATCCCTATGTTAAGTTGTAGCCTATATTCCAATAAATAATCTGTAAAAAGTTCAACTTCCTACCTCAAATACTTTGTGAGGAAAGGTGTATTTATAAGTGTTATTTTAACATTGCAAGTATAGGGCGTTCCGGAGCCCATTAAATTCACAAAACAGATGTAACTATTGGTCCCCGCACGAAGGTGACACTCCGCCGTGCACACATGAAATGATCAACTGTAGTTGCGCCGCACCGGCGCGGCCAGTAGCGGCGGCCGACTGCCGACCAACCCAGACGCCGCGCGACGATCGGAGTGCCGCCGCAGCAACAAACACGCTCCTGCTGCCGGCCCAGGAAACAGCACCGCGCCGTTTTCCGCTAAAGCTGCCCTGCCAACACAGATGAAAAGGGAACAGTAAACTGCGGAAATAAAGGTTCACACAAGAACGGCTGGGGAGTAAAAAGAGAATATACAGATTAATGGCAAGTAGGTACCAATAGGTTAAATTTAACACTCCTTAAAAATACCAACATTCACTAACAATCATGTCAGCACCCGCTGATTCAATAATACAAGCATATCCATGTAATTCCACCTTTTACGCAACGACACAAACTCAGCACAGTAGGCTGTAGGGTGGTAGGACTGAACCAAGTAACACATCAGGCAATCACCATAGACAGTTGAGTCGAACATTTTATTTGGTACTTTTAAATAAGAGAACTTGACAAATAAAACTATCACAAGTTTAAAACTACCACACATCTTTAAAATTATCATTCAGGCGAAGAGAAATTACTTCAATTTTAAACGTTCATAAAAACACGGCACTTATGGCCTTTTACACATTTACTGAAATTAGTTATGTTTTATATACTCTAAATTGTAATCAAGCAGAAGAACAATTTACTAAAATTTAACTAATGCACTCATTCAATACGACAGTGATTGGTATTACCAAAGTAACTGAGAGTTCAGGCAACAATCAGATACCATGGCACGCAGCAGACTACTTAAATGGTAGGCACCACATAATTTAGCTTATAAAATTTCATGTGAGCAAACAAGCTCGTGACATTCAACAACTACACTCAATAAACGGAAGCCCGCCCTCTCAGCTGTTTCCAATACAGGTCCGGCATGGAGCCCCAGACGGGAGCAGCAACGGTCACGAATGGGGACGAGAAAATCCCATAACTAGTGACTATCTACAGCAGACTGACATCTGCCTTAAATAACTAGAAACGGAATAACTCATTACAACAAATCATCGCTAAAATTAATACATGAAATTAATTACAATATCGATCTGCTGTCATTGAAGGAATTCTAGTACCACCATCAACAGAATCTGTTTCAGGCTATTAAACACACAATAACAACTGGCCTGCCAATAACTGGTAAGGATTTAGGAAACTACTGATTTCAAAATTATACACGTGTCTCTCAGACACACTATTAGTTCATACAGAAACGTAACAGTAACGTTATTACATTTCAGATATAAATATATCAAGGGATATATATATATATATATATATATATATATATATATATATATGGCCAGTCGATATTGATATATATATCAATAGCGACTGGCCGTCTTAACTCCGTGGTGTGATATAATTACAATTACCAGGCGGTACTTAAATAAGGACCAGCAAACTGCTTTCAATGGTGGTTAAACTTTGAAACTTTGACAGTAGGGATCTACAAAAAAAATGTTCATGGGACTTAACTGCTAAGATCATCAGTCCCTAAGCTTACACATTACTTAAACTAAATTATCCTAAGGACAAACACATACACCCATGTATGAGGGAGGACCCGAACCTCCGTCGGGACCAGCAGCACAGTCCATGACTGCAGCGCCTTACACCGCTCGGCTAATCCCGCGCGGCAGGGATCTACAACGGAATGTCTCAGCACTCCAGGCCCTCGTAAATGTTATGATCACACCACATACACCTTAGAACATTACGTATTAAACCAATTAATATCAACACATTCGCCGGCCGGTGTGGCCGTGCGGCTCTAAGCGCGTCAGTTTGGAACCGCGTGACCGCTACGGTCGCAGGTTCGAACCCTGCCCCGGGCATGGATGTGTGTGATGTCCTTAGGTTAGTTAGGTTTAAGTAGTTCTAAGTTCTAGGGGACTGATGACCTCAGTAGTTAAGTCCCATAATGCTCAGAGCCATCAACACATTGAAGGCTAGAATCAGTAGGAGTAGCGACGGCCGCCCAAGAAAATACAGTCAACCGCACAGAACCCAGTAGTGGATTCCGACCACAATTTACAGGACAAGCAAGCCCCTTACCCTCTTGCTTGTTCGACGAAGCCAGCCGCTGCAGATCCCGATGCCAGGAGAGATGAAGCAAGCGGATAAACACCAACGGCTTCCCAGTAACGTCCCTTTCTACGCCGGCGATATTTGCCACGGCGCCGTCACCCGGGTAGACTTGCTCTGCTTGCTGGTTAACACCGGACCTTATCTGTCCGCCACAGTTCCCAAAACACATTAACTGCTCTCATCCAAAAGCAAAATCACTCCCTCTTCCTCAGCTTTTCCTCTCGCTCCCGATCAGCCCAGCAGGTGGCGCCAGCGTGCGTTCTGCGTACACTGCCGGAAAGATGACCCAAACCGGCAGCGGGAATATCGCTGATCGAGCCACACGGCTCATCCCATATACCACCTTGCCTCCCATACAGATCGAGCCACAAATTATTCTCTTCGCCAAACGTCACAGGGAATACTCTTCAACTTGCACGAAATATGGTCCAGAGCACAAATTGGAATTAGTAGTGCTGACCGATGGCCACGCCCTCAAACACTGGTGGGTGTGTTGGTATGACAGGCCCCATTCCATACAGCACAGGCGTGGCCTTACAGTATCAAGTGGTTAAAATTCGAAAACAACATTTAACTCCCCTTAGGTGAGAAGGAGCCGCGACTTGCAGGATTGCAGCCAGAGCGTTATGGCTTCCAACTCACACAGACGATCTTCAGGGTGACATAAACTGAAGTTTGCAGAGTGGGCCGGTAACTTGTCGACCAAGTTGCATGCGACGTCCATCTCTCCTTGCGCCGCCCTCTGCTACCAATTCTTCAGCAAGCCAGCCAGTCTTGCCTCCGACCGATTTAATCTTAAGCCGTTCCTCGAGACCCGCGCCGAACAGCCGGAATCCCCGAAAAGCCACAACATGCCAGCCACGTGCCCCTCCGCCAACTGGTCTCCACAGGCCCCGCAAAACCAGCAACACACAAACTTTGTCCAAAGACCTCAGTTGGCGACACACGATCTACTCGACGTTGGCTACCTCAGCAGCTAATGGAGCCAGTGGAAAGCCACACCACTAATATTAGAGCCGCCACGGCTTAGCTATAACATTTACCAACCAGACCTACGATGCCAAGACTTTCTAAAACGTTTAAACACTATAGTTCCCTTGATTAAAAACTAAATAATGCAGAAAATCTAATCGTAATGCTCCAAAGTTCGATATGTAGAAATACTGTACATAGCCACATACGAGCGAACTAACCAAGCACCCTTATAGGATAGGAGGATGACGTTTTGACATGATCGTTATTGTGATGTATTACATGTTTTCCTAATACATAAGGAGAACTTTATGAAACGAAATATTTACGCACATCACAACCTGGTCAAGGACAGTGGTACAGCAAGACAGAGAACGGTGGTATAAGACAGTGATGAATGGTTGACGTCTCTAAAAAACAATTTTTGCAACAGAATAAAATTATTTGCCAAAATAAGTAATGATATTTAGCACTAAAAACATACACACAGGTTACTTATTGTAATATGCTAATGTAATTACAGATATCTGACAGTGAACGAAAAGTCGAACTTTGCACCGAAGTAAAATTATTTTTTATAATATGTAAGTTTGTGAACAAAAAAGACATCACTACCGTCTTAAGTGAGTCATTCTTTGATGTAAAACATTTACACATGACTTGCGTGTTGCCGGTACTAATAAAACAAATTGGTTACGCAGCACTTGTTGAATGCCAAAGTTCGATATTCGTACCATACTTTGCAGGCGCAATGCATTATCAAACTAAATACTTATATAAATAATATACACGTGGCTCCATTATGGCACTGCTGAAATAAATTATATATTAGTCTATGAGCATAGTTTATTCTTTGTACCGCACATAAAATTCGTCAAAATACATAATAACTGGTTCTATGTGATTGCAAAACATGCATGGGCACTGGTGCTGCAGATCTAACTTACACCTTAAACTACACTTATCGACGAGTATTGCTGAAGTAAACAATGTTATTCCCACAAATTAGCACTGCTGTCTCCTTCACTCTCAAAAGCAGTTTCAGCTTGTATATCATTCGCCTCTATATCATCCTATGTTTGGAAAGCATTTAGCATGACAATATTTTCAGAATGTCTGTCAGCAGCAAATAATTTTTGTTGATACAGTAAAGGGTTATGTCTACGACAGTTATAAAAACCTTTGGGAAGTTGAAACCGTTGAAAAATATTTCCCAAATAGCCTTCTGAACAGCAGTAGTGTCAATACATAGGCAAAAAAATGAGAGCTGGTATCATTTCAACTACCCACTTACAAAGTCAATAAAACAGTACAGTGATCCCATGTTAGGATATTAACCTTTCCTTATAGTACAAAACGTTTGCTGTCTTTTCCTGATAATGGTAACGTATGCTGTCATACTGTGGAGGGCACATAACACTTCAAATCAAATAGCATACTGAACGTTAGTAATACACATTCATATAGGTAAGAAATGAGGTTTGCTATGCTCTCAACCAACCATTTTTAAAGTCGTCCAAATATTATAGGCAATCCACACTAATGTATCAACTTCATGTAGCAGTAATCGTACAAAACGTTTGAAATCTTCAGCTGATAATGCTAACATATACTTACGCAAAGTAGGAACTATGATGCTAAGCAGGCAAGGCAGTGATAATTGACACAAACGTATGGGCGTTTAGAATTGAAACAGTACTATAAAACCAGAAGATGACAGTGTATATGCCTTAGCTTGACACTGTATGTGTCAAAAGCGACATTGGGTGTCAGCTATTGGATCTTAATACAGTATTGGAACGCCAGAAGCTGACACAGTGTATGTGTAGTGGGTATCAGCTACTGAGATGTCAGCTAGAGGATGTGTCAGCTTGTGGGTATGTCAGGTACTGAGAGCTATCAGCTATTTGTTCTTAAAAATATATGGTAACACCAGTAACTGACAGAATGTATGTGCAGTGAATGACTGTCATTACTTCAATCGCTTGATTGATACTCGGCCTATGTTGCATCAAAATTTTAACAAATTGTCCCATTTTACAGCAAACATTGTAGTCAACCATGTTCACCAAAAATTATAACAACTCATGTCAGAGCAAAAATTTTTAGCAATCAGTGTTACAGCAAAGGTTGTAATAACCCATGTCACATACAAAATACAAATTATCCTCATTACAGCAATGTTATAAGAAACTGTTCATCTCACAGCAAAATTGTAATTATACATACACATCACACACATCCACATGATAATAGAAATGGTGATATATGAGTCATTTGTTATGTCTTTGCTGTAACATGAGTTATTACAACTTTTGCTGTACTGAACAAAGAATGTTTTTCCTAATTGAGCTCTTCTGATTCCACAACTGCTGGGGAACCGGTAGTACACAACCTATTTTCCTGTATATGCGAAATTAAGACAACCATCTGACATTAATGGTGTCTGCACTGCTGACCCAACCACAAAGTCTCAGGGCGGGAAAATCTATAGATGACGCACCAAATCAGGGTTTCCCAACCTTTTCAGCTGGCGGAACCCTTCTTCGGTCGAAAATCCATGGCGGACCCCTAGTCAGTCAAGAGCACAGAAACTTTAAATTTCAGAGCGAAACCCATGGGAACTGAAAGCTTCTTAATGCAAGTGCGATGTTTCCAATGACTCCCCCCCCCCCCTCCCCCCGAAGTATCAAATGACACCGAAGATACAAGCTTTACTGCCTTTTCGTCTAGCTTGCAAGAAATAATATCATTAACACACGGCTTTACGAGATTTTCTGCAATGATATGAGCTCTGCCTGTTTTTACCACTCGAAAACTAACCAAGAGAGAAGCTTTTAATGAATTTTCATTAATTGTTTTTGCATGAGTTTTCATGCAATGCTGAGAAGCAGCTAGTTCAGCACTCTTCCTTTTGAAAAAATCGATGTCTTTCGCCTGGAAATCCGGGTGAGTACCTTCAAAACGACGCCGCAATTTAACTGGAACCATTGAAATGTTCGGAAGGACTCTCGCACAAATTACGCACTGAGCTTTACCCTCCTTTGTCTCCATAAAGCCCATTTCTAAATAGCTTTCGTTGTACTTACTCTTCTTGGTTACTCCACTTCCACAGGATATTGCAACCAATGGAGTACTTGCAGCGTGTTCACATAATAAATCCGGCTGTGGAGCTTCTTGTGATTGTTCTTCCTTTGGTCGTCCTTCCTCCTAATTCATTTCAACTGGAAACTTCCCTTGTTGTGAAGGCGATGGAGAAACTGCAGCCTTCTTCAATGATCCTGACTTCAGCCACCGATCCATGTTAGAAGTAATAAATTCGTCAAAAATCGACTTATGAAACAGGTAGTGCACTGACAAAGCAAGTTCAACATTTAATGATGCCTGGGGCCGCATACGTGCCGGCGAGCGCTGTGACTGGTCGACAAAGCTCGCTCCGCGCATGCGTAAAAGCTTTCAGCGCATCTAGCGCCGTGACCCAGCGCACAAACGACCCCTGTATTGTTGCGATACAGTCGATCAGAGAAGCCGCATTCTCCGGCACTAAACTGTGTATGCGCTCTCACTTAGGAACCGCAAAGGCTGCTTGGGAATACGACCTGAAGTACACGCTTTTCACACACAAAAATTGTAATGAATTTGATTTCACATTTTTATTCAATAATTTTACTCATTATTTTACACGATTTGGTGAAAGGTGGCCGCGGCCCCCTAGAAAGAGCCAGCGGACCCCTAAGCGGGCCGCGGGCCACACGTTGGGAAGCCCTGCACCAAATAATGCACTAACCACTGTTAATAACATAAAAAACAAACACGTTGTTTCTATTCTTGTAGACATTTCGGGCGCCTTTGATAATCGCTGGCGACCCGCAATTTTTGCAAGAGCCAGAGAGACGCAGGTAGCTAAGGCCCTCTACGATAGCCTCTTGGAATACTGTAGAAACAGGCCGTGCGGGAAACCAGAAAGTGATTAAAAGAATCACCAAAGGTTGCCCACAAGGATCAATGTGTGGTGCCTTCTTTTTGGATATCACCTTTCAACCCCTCCTACATTAATTGGATGGGAATAACCCTGGAAACGGGGCGACAGCATATGCAGGTGACCTTCAGGAGGTGGTCTCCGCGCAACGGTCAACACAGCTACATACAGGCATCAGCCAGTAGTGCAAACAACCAGTGGTGCAAATATAATAAACTTCAGACGGCTCTACACAAAACAGTATATACACTACTGAAAGGAACTCTACAAAGTAATCCTATCATAAAACTATACGACATTAGCATACGCAGACAATGGAAAACACTATATCTTGGTGTGTAACTCGACGAATGACTGTCCCTTGGCGAACACTTTAGAACAACGACTGACAGGGCTGCCAAGATAATGCGCAAGTTGGCCAGACTAACGTAACACACTTCAGGGTATCATTATACACACTGAGAACTTACCATTGAGTCTGTGGTAAGCTTTGCAGGCAGTGCATGGGCCAACCAAGTACGTCGTGCTGCGAGGGCAGAGAAGTGCCCTGGTAAGGCTGTCAGGAGCTTTCAACTCCACGTGAGTGGAATCCTCTGCGTGGTGCTTGGAACCTTCCCTACCGATATAACCGTTCGGTTTCGGGCTCCAATTTAGTGACTGAGGAGGGGGGGACAGGAGAAGGTAATTGAGATTACCGGACAGGACATTACCGAGAAGCGCCAACTCGGCAAGTGCCTGGTGGTTACCTGGCAAAGGGAATGCGAGTTGAGCGATAAGGGATGTAGGGTATATCAGTTTTTTCCGGGCACCAGGGAACATCTGAGACTGAGCTATATCAATCCCAGTCGGGGTATGGTTCATTTTCTGACAGGTCATGTCATTTACCCTGCGCAGTTAACACCGCGTAGGCCGCCGCCAGAGTGCTACTGGTACTTCTGGGAAACATGGATCCCCAGGACACATACTTTTTCACTGTCACCGATATAGAGTAGCACACCAGAAAATAAAAAAAAAAATGGGTCAAATGGCTCGGAGCACTATGCGACTTAACTGCTGAGGTCATCAGTCCCCTAGAACTTAGAACTACTTAAACCTAAGTAACCTAAGGACATCACACACATCCATGCCCGAGGCAGGATTCGAACCTGCGACCGTAGCACCTAGAGCCGCTCGGCCACTACGGCAGCACACCAGACACCAACGCAGTAGAACAATGACATGTTACGGGCAATAAGAGACAAAGGAAAATGGGAAACAGTAAATAAAACCGCATTACATGACGAATACAGACAGACACGGCCGTACAACAGAATACTGCAACACACACGGAACACGTAAGACATCAGTTCCAGTTCGTGCACCAACACAGACAGCAACACCGAAATACACACTCACTCAAGCAGCGAAAACTTTCACCAATACTTACCACTGACAACCTTACACGACATCTAAAATAATTAAACTGTATTAGAATTAACAGTGTAATGCATGCAAGCCTGTAAAGCTGTTCTAGCTTAAATAAAAAAGCAGGCATATTCATCCCGCGGCCATTATACCGCTGTTGGGATCTAACATTTGTAACTGAAAACCTAATATATAAGCAACATAACAGGTAAATGCAAGACGCATACTATAGAAACTGAAGGTTAATTAATAACGCCAAGATATAACACACTTAACACTCACGCTCCACTGAGCTTTCCACGATGTACATAATAGTTATAGTGTTTTTGTAAGCAGTGTTTAGATATCTTGTATTTTTGCATGTGGCCTTCCCCCTTCACCAGGCGCTCCCTCTGCGGTCCACGCCCGCTCGCTGCGATCTTCTGGAACATTGCCGTTCCCTTTTCCGTCCGCTGCAGTCCTGGGGAGTAGTCTCAGGTCGCACCCGATGAAGGTAACGAGTTACGCTACCGAAATGTCGTGCAAGTACGACGCTGATATCCGGCAGAACACCCGACAACCCAAGATGTCATTAGATCGCCGGGAAAGCCTGAAGAATTACAGTGTTTAGATATATTTATCAGTAAACCAAACTGTAGCGGATCGGCACTGCAAGGCTTGAAGTAGTTCCGAGGCTTTCAGACCAGGATGGCTCGGATAGAGTAACATTCCTCTCTCTCTCTCTTTCTAACTATCCAAGTCTTTCCTATCATCTATCATCATATCTTCTTGAAAATTGAATAGTTTTTGTTTTTTCTTTAAATTTTTAATGTATTTTTAATTTATTATAACTTCAATTGTAATTGCTGAAAACAATAATTGCTGTTTGTAATATGGAATATGTTTTGTAACCTATTTGAAAACTGTAAAATGAACAACCTGTTAGAAAAAGTAAGGCAACAAGTCTCTAAATGAGCAATAAATCAAGTCAAATCAAATCATCACGAAGTTTATCTGCAATACCAAACGCCCTCAGCTAACTAAAAGATTCATCGTCACCTCATATACTGCATTTTAAGGAATGTTATGTTTGACATAATAGTGTTTTTATAGTACAACTCAGTTCAGAGCAAATTAATAACTTCTGAATCTCTTGTGCATGCCCCGTTAATATGTTCCTTACTCGCTGAGGATGTCGTTACATCACTGCAACAAGAAGAACGGGCATATAACATACCATAAGCTAGGGGGACAGTACACATCTTGGCTTACCATGTGTAAGAAATATCTGAAAAGTGCCCATTCAATGTCTGTGGGTAAGGCCGATAAGGTATATTATACAGTCGAGAAATTACAGGTAGGTTTAACAGATGACTCAAATATTTAATACTGTATTCTGTTGAATAACAGCATGTAATATCACTTCGCACTATGTGACCATCGAGAAGTAAGATAATATAAACATTTGGACACAGCAAGCTGAATAGTAATAAATACTAAATTATTGTTTCATACATTGTTGATTAATTTAGTCATGTAATATAATGCAAACAGTATAAAATCACTATGGAAGCTACTATTCAACCATAGTCTATCTACATAATTTCTAGATGTATATTTTATCTCATGACACCCATTACCTGTGCATATGTCTATTCCATTAGAGTTAGGATACACTGCACTTAAAATTGCATGCATTCTCTTCCACGGGATCCTTCAGTGAGATGAATATGGTGAAAATAAATTAAAGACATAAATTTTAATTAAATGTAATTCAGTGGACTGACTGGTCCATCTCCATAGCTGAGTAGTCAGTGTGGCAGAATGCCATATGAAATGGCCAGAGTTAGATTCCCCGCTGGGTCAGAGATTTTCTCCAATCGGGGACTGGGTGTTGTGTTTTCATAATCGTCATATCATCCTCATCGACAGGCAAGTCGCCGAAGTGGCATCAATTAAAAAGACTTGCACCAGGCGAACAGTGTATCTGACGGGAGGGGGAAGGGAAGGGGGAGGGGGGCTAGCCACACGGCATTCATTCCAGTGGACTGACTCAAAGTTATGAAGTAGTGTAGTGTTACAATCCTACTATTTCTACATCAAGCCTAACTAATTTTTATAGTCACTGCTAAGTTACTCATGAGCGGAGTAGAAGTTGTTCAGTAATTCGCTCTTAAATTGAATCATACTGCCCAAAAAATTATTAACGTTCTCTAACCGGTAGTTGAATACACGTGTAGCCATGCTTTATACACTGTAGTTAAGCCCTTGAAGTCTTTCCAGGGTTTAACGTCAGCACAGAATGGAGTCAAATGCATGTGTACACATGTATTCAACTTCCTGCCACAGCATATTAACTGAAAATTTTGGAATATAATGAGGTTTTAGACTGAAATAGAGAACTCTGTTATTGGATTGTAATGTAACTAATATTATCATTGTACCATTAGACTATTTCACCAACGTGTCTTTTCTACGGTATCGTAATCTCATTCCACATCTATTCAATTGTGATAACAAATTTCCCGTGAACGGTTTTTTCTTTGTTCGGTTGACAACGCACAGTTCCTAGGCCTTTACAGTGCCACCTAGCAACGAAAAAAATGAGCCTTCCTGGAAACAGATTTCATCCTTAAAAAAATGTGTTTTGTTATCTGCCTAAGTACTGCAACAACCTACTAGCGACACGTTTCAGACAACTGGTTTTTCAGTGATCCTATTACTAGCCCATTTACCGGCGCAATAACTACCACTTTTCGCGTTTGGCTGGTATCTGTCGTTAGGGTGTATCGCTACGTTCCGACAGTGCAGTTTGAATGCACTATACCCTCTCTAAGGTGAAAATGGGGTACGTTGTAGTTGAGGGCTGAGAACCTCTGAACGACGACTGAAAATAACATAATATTGAAAATGTATACCAACGATTAAGAATATTTAGAATTACAATGGTACTTATAGATGTCAACACCACTGAGGGTGAAGTATAAAAACTAACGAGCTTTCTGCGTGGCCTTAGTGACCAAATACCTGGTTTAAAAGTTAAAAAGGAGTGGTCCTTTTATCGTAGATCAAGTAATTTTTTCCGAGACACAACATTAAAATACATTATACGAGACGACGATGAATCATTTAGTCTTACTGTCGAGTAGCAGTGTCATCTTCAAGTGACAAGGTGCCATCTTCGGCTGTAAATGACGACTAGCAAGTTTGTTGAAACGTTGCTCCAAGGCGAGGCGCCTATTACAAATCAAATTTTTCTTTAGGGCGAACAATCTTCGCGAAACAGTACTTCGGTCCATCAGTTCTTAGCACAAGCTGTATAAGATGAAATAAATAAAAAGCAAAATGCTGGTCCGGAGAATGTCCCAACCAGAACGTTAAAGCACCACGTGAACGTTCAGTATTTTCGATTGGTGCTCAATATGCTTGTTTGTTACCTTGGGCTCCCAGGGCAGTAAAAACACTCAAGGTCTCCAAGTACCAGTCCTTAAAGGCGCCCCGTAGGAATGTGATGTGGTAGCGTTAATTTTTATTTTTTGGCAATAAAACTGAAACTAGGTTAAATCTCAGATATACTTGTACGACAAAACTATCTGCAGTAAATGTAAAAGAGTTATCAACTACTTAATGCTACGCTACGGAAAACAAAATCTCAACATCAAGAAGTAGTTGTGCGAGATAAACGAAAATTGGTAGGCGTGTTTCTATTTAAGAGAGGTGACGTCTATTCAAATTTCGCCCCATTCACGTAACTGTGGCGCTATTAGCGTCACAATGAGGACGCAAATCAGGTTTGTTTTAATTACGCGCTGTAACTGTAGTGAGCGTTAGATATGTTTCACATTGGACGTAATTAATTGACGTCAGACAAGAACACGTTTAAGGCGGCGAAGTCGCCATTACCAACAGCTCACTGAGTTTGAACGAGGACGCGTAAAAGCGCTACGACAAGCTGGATGTTTCCGCGATGCTGCAGAAAGACTTGGCAGGAATGTAGCCACTCTACACGACCACTGGCAACGGCGGTCACGGGAAGATACGGTCGCAAGAAGAGCGAGGTCCGGACGGCCACATGGCACTACCGATAGGGAAGACCACTGTGGTGTGCGTACTGTAAGACCTTCGGTACACACACCATCAGATTATTTGACTTGTCGCTCTAGCGATGTAGGCGAGTGTCAGCAATATGTCTCGTGGTCTTACCGTGGCGTGTTTATCTTCTGCCGTTAGGTCTGACGATAGAAATGCCACTTGCACGCTTAGAGTAGCAGATTGACGGTGACCAACTTTAAACAGAACTTGATTAATTTTCACACACATTTATTAAAATAATAACAATCATAAACCTTACTTAACTTGGTTCTGGATGCTATTTACAATTGACAATCTGAAGTTCCTTTGGTCTTGGTACGTTAATCTTATTCTCACATATCTCTGATACTTGACAAAGTGTCTATTCATTTATCTTCATGGCTATGTATAGGAATATGATAATCTTATTAGGTGCAGACTGAAACTTGACTACAGACTAATGCAGACTGATGCAGACTGACTAATCGGAGGTCTGTACACTCGTTATAATACCTCGAGCGTTCAGGTATCACTGCGCGAGTGTGATCCGCGAGGAGAAAAGGTTCTACGTTAGCAGCAATCTCATTAGCTGCGTTACATATTAATACGCGGATCGGCGGAAGCAGAATTTGGTCCGTCTCTAAGACAGCGCCATCTCGTAGTGCGGAGACGGACGAGCGGTGCGCCTGCGCTGTTGTGCTCAGCGGGGCGCTCTCTAGTGGGAAAGTTATGTACGCGCTGACTACGCGTAACTATGTACACAACAACCATTGTGTGCAGCGTTTGGCTCTGGCGAATCGCACGGGATCTGCAACAGCAGTTAAGAGCAGCTGTTGGCACTACAGGGCACAGTGAATTGTTAAAAGTTAGTTACTTCAAGGTCAGTTCCGAACTAGGTGCCCTGTAGAGAGCATCGCTGTTTGTGCCTCCAACCTGTCTGTGTGATAGACACAGTGGAACTGCACTGAGACTTATGGGCTGGGGTGTGGTTATGTGGAGCAGCCTCGTGATTCTCCTACGCACCCTGACTGCAAATTTATACATCCAGTCTGGGGATTCGACGTGTTGTGCTGGGATTCATAACAGCATTCCAGCGTTGTTTTCCCATCAGGATAACGCTCGCCCACATAGCGCGTTCGTATCCCAATATTTTCTACAGAGTGTCGATGAAGAGGTCTGTATCCCATCGAGCACATATCGGATGAAAACTACAGCGTCACTGTACTGACCGACAAAGTGCTACAGTCATGGAACTCTATACCACCAACTGACATCCAGCACTAGTACGACACAATGGAACCACGTATGCGTCCTTGCCTTGCCTGGCGGTTACAATTTCGCATTGGCAATGGTTTTTCTCGTGCTTACATTAACCTGTACTGACCCTACGACTTATCTTAGAAAATAGATTAACGAAAGGCAAATCTACGTTTCTAGTATTTGTAGACTTAGAGAAAGCTTTTGACAATGTTGACTGGAATACTCTCTTCCAAATTCTGAAGATGGCAGGGGTAAAATACAGAGAGCGAGAGGTTATTTACAATTTGTACAGAGACCAGTAGGCAGTTATAAGAGTCGAGGGGCATGAAAGGGAAGCAGTGGTTGAGAAGGCAGTGAGACAGGGTTGTAGTCTATCTCCGATGTTATTCAGTCTGTATACTGAGCAAGCAGCAAAGGAAACAGAAGAAACATTCGGAGTACGAATTAAAATCGATGGAGAATAAATCAAAACTTTGAGGTTCGCCGATGACATTGTAATTTTGTCAGAGACAGCAAACGACCTGGAAGAGCAGTTGAAGGGACTGGATATATGATGGACATCAACAAAAGCAAAACGAAGATAACGGAATGTAGTCGAATTAAATCGGGTGATGCTGTGGGAATTAGATTAGGAAATGAGACGTTTAAAGTAGAGTTTTGCTATTTAGGGAGCAAAATAACTGATGATGGTCGAAGTATAGAGGATATAAAATGTAGACTGGCAATGGCAAGGAAAGCGTTTCTGAAGAAGAGAAATTTGTTAACATCGAGTATAGATTTAAGTGTCTGACAGTCGTTTCTGAAAGTATTTGTATGGAGTGTAGACATGTGTGGAAGTGAAACATGGACGATAAGTAGTTTGGACAGGAAGAGAATAGAAGTTTTCGAATTACAGAAGAATGCTGAAGACTAGATGGGTAGATCACTCAAGTAATGAGGAGATATTGAATAGAATAGGAGAGAAGAGAAATTTGTAGCACAACTTGACTGGAAAAAGGGATCAGTTGGTCTTAGGGTATATTCTGAGGCATCAAGGGATCACAAATTTGGTATTGGAGGGCAGCGTGGAGGGTAATAATCGTAGAGGGAGACCAAGAGATGAATACACTAATCAGATTGAGTTGGATGTAGGCTGCAGTAGGTACTGGGAGATGAAGAAGCTAGCACGGGATAGAGTAGCATGGAGAGCTGCATCAAACCAGTCTCTGGACTGAAGATCACAGCAACAACAACATTAACCTGTGATATTTCAAACGTTAATCACTTAAATATGTTACTTACTCGAATGTATTCCCGAAAGTTCATTGCTCTACATTTTTTTAATGATAGGATTTTTTCCCATCAGTTTATTAATAAGTTCTCATTCTGCCAATTAAAATAATTATGTACTTTATATTGACTAATTTATGACCAGAACGCGAGTCAAAATTTGGGTTACAGAGGCTGCGACCGTGTGGACGGTAATTTGTTACACTGCAGCTCGTGCATCAGACGTTGCAGACGTTTCTGGGGCAGTCGCTTTAAGTGCGGACGCCATTGACCGGTGGCAGCTGCGCTCTTGGTCACGGCCGCGGGACAGATGAACCGATTCAGAAACAAAGGCTCCACATTAAGGCCGCGGGAACAATGGGCGGCGGACGCGGGCCGGGCGCCACGCAGCAGTAGCAGCGGCCGCCTAGCCAGCCGGGTACCAGCCAGGTCAGTGCCAGCGGGCGCGTCGCGTGTTATTAAGGCCACATACTGCGCGGTGTCACCCCTCTCCCAGTGGGGGGCCACGGTTTACGAGGGAAAATGAACGGAAGAACTGCGTCAGACTACCTCGGTGAGCCAAGAGTTTCGTCACCAGTCCGCAAAGATTCTCAAGGACACCAGCTCTTTTGTATCTAGTCGACTAGACTGGAAAAGAAGTGCAGATTATTCCCGTTTTCAAGAAGGGCCGTAGGAAAGACGCGTATACTTATAACCATGTATCACAGACGTCAGTCTGTTGTGGAATTGAGGTACACGTTGCATGCTCTTGTATTTTGACGTTTCTGCAGAATGAAAATCTGCCTCTATCGGTATGCACGTGACAGCACGAGTACTTAATATGTTCCAAAACGTCGCACATAAAAACGGGACTTCCTGGTGCTCATGGGTTAGGGTCTATTGGCGACAAAAAAGTCATGTCAAGTGTTTCGGATAGCCTAACAGAAAGATCGTCTTAGTGTCACTATACTACCGTACAGGGACAAAGTAAGAATATTACACGCTTCCTCCTGCTTAGACAAATAGAGTAAATCGTTTGGTTCTTTTTGAATTTGATGTATTCTATGATGGGATTGTTGGCACCATTAGTTCATGGACGGTTCCTCGGAAAACCGCACAAAATGCTTTTCTTTTTCTTTTAATTTTCGTCGTCACCAGCGGACAAAATACAGACGAGGACTGCGAGACGGCTATGCAAAGTAAATGAACGAAATTTTTACGATTTACAGTATTTATAACATCGCCGTCTACTAATATTTGTCCGTTTCCAATACAGACCAGTTCAAAAGTACCCTTCTTCTAAAAGTAAAATACGATATGAGGTGATATCTAAATAATAAATAACCGCAGAAATTTGCTTAAATTTTAACGACATATTCTCTAGGCAATTATCTAGAAGTACCATCTCCCTGTTTCCAAAAATCTTTATCCGTTATGGAGAAACAACCGAAAAACATTTTTTTAACCAAAGCCCAGCAGCGAATTTCGAGAAGGCTATCAACAGTAAATGGCTATAATTTTTGGGATGGGTTGCTAATAACACCCGATTTCAGGCAGCCATGAAAGTTTCCTTCAAATCTTTACCCGTTTCCGAGATACAGAGGTCCAAAGTTACCCTGCTTGTACACGTAAAGTCCGTGGGAGGCGAAAACGTACTTTATAAACTGACGTAGCATGGAGAATTAGGCTGTAAAGCGCCTCCGTTATCGTCAATGGAACCACAAGATGGAACCAGAAGTTGTGATACTGAAGCATATGTAATTTTTTAGCATCTAAAATCTGGTCTGAGATGTAAAATTAATTTTATGTAATTTCAGTTTCACATAAATAATCTATAGAAATTTTTCTGATCAATACATTTCGTATCAAAAGAAAAATGCTCCTATTGGAGCACAAAAGATGTGAATAAGTTCCTGTTTGTTTAAGACTCTCACTGAAAATTGAGGTATCATCTGCCTCATTCTACCATCCTCAGCACCTTCAAAAATTTTCCCACAAATTTTCGCATAGCAACATACTCTGAACTTCTTGTGCTGAGAGAGAAGAACAAAGCGTCAGGGATAAAAAGATGGAAAAGTAATAAGCATTAGAAGACAATAGGCTGTGGTTGTATCGCAGAAAGAGCGAAGGAGACAATGACAGCGTCAGAGAAATACAGGGACACGGTGGCAGTGGAACATACACATATCAAAAAAGTTTTGCATCACCGCGATTCCCAGAACTCCAGAAGATACACTTTGACTGTGAATATTGTGTCACAGACATAGTTTCTTTGTCTGTTCAGACAAAGATGTACAAAACCATGCATCAGCAACGCCTATTAGACGGAGGGGCTCCAACAGCCGATCAGTTCCAGTCATTCCAGCAGAAAGGAGGCACACGGCTCGTGTTGTCTGTAGTTCAACCATGCGTGCAGCAATATTCTAACAGACGACGAACGAGTGTAGTGTAAGCTGTCTCTTTAGTGAACTTGTTGCATCCTCTAAGTGTCCTGCCAAAGAAACGCAACCTTTGGCTCGCCTTCCCCACGCGTCCGCATTGTCACTTTGTGTCAGGAAGGGCTCTCAACAAGGGAAGTGTCCAGGAGTCTCGGAGTGAACCAAAGTAATGTTGTTCGGACATTGAGGAGATACAGAGAGACAGGACCTGTAGATGACATGCCTCGCTCAGGGCGCCCAAGGGCTACTACTGCAGTGGATGACAGCTACCTACGGATTATGGCTCGGATGAACGCTGACAGCAACGCCACCATGTTGAATAATGCTTAACGTGCAACCACAGGACGTCGTGTTACGGCTCAAACTGTGCGCAACAGGCAGCATGATGAACAGCTTCACTCCAGACGTCCATGGCTAGGTCCATCTTTGCAACCACGACACGATGCTGCGCGGTACAGATGGGGCCAAAAACATGGTAAATCATGCCGAATGGACCGCTCAGGATTGGCATCACGTTCTCTTCACCGATGAGTGTCACATATGCCTTCAACCAGACAATCGTTTGGAGACAACCATGTCAGACTGAACGCCTTAGACACGCTGTCCAGCGAGTGCAGCACGTTGGAGGTTCCTTGATATTTTGGGGTGGCATTATGTGGGGCCGACGCACGCGGCTGGTGGTCATGAAAGGCGCCGTAACGGCTGTACGATAGGTGAATGCCATCCTCCGACCGATAGTGCAACCGTATCGGCACCATGTTGGCGAGGCATTCGTCTTCATGGACGACAATTCGCGCCCCCATTGCGCACATCTTGTGAATGACTTCCTTCAGGATAACCAAACCGCTCGACTAGAGTAGCCAGATCGTTCTCCAGACATGAACCCTATCGAACATGCCTGGGATAAATTGAAAAGTGGTGTTTATGGACGACGTGACCCGTCAACCACTCTGAGGGATCTACGCCGAATCGCCGTTGAGTGGGACAATCTGGACTAACAGTACCTCGATGAACTTGTGGATAGTATGCCACGACGAATACAGGCTTGCATTAATGCAAGAGGACGGGCTATTGGGTATTCGAGGTACCGGTGTGTGCAGAAATCTGTATCACCGCCTCTGAAGGTACAACATGCAATGTGTGGTTTTGATGAACAACAAAAAGAGCGGAAATGATGTTTATGTTGATCTGTATTCCAGTTTTCTGTACAGGTTCCGGAACTCTCGGAAGCGAGGTGATGCAAAACTTTTTTTGATGTGCATAGATAGAGAGAACAGTGCTAGGAAAAGAGTGAAGGACACAGTGCCAACGGAGGGGAGGAGGGGGGGGGGGAGAATAAAGTGAAAGAGGAGTTGAAGTGGATGAGAGCTAATGATAATGAGAAACAGAGCCAGTGACACTGAAATACAGAGTGTATGGCAATGACAGTGACGAAGAGAGAGATAGTGACAGTGAGAAGAGACAACAGCAGAAGGAAGGAAGAAATGTGATATCATCAGTAAGAGAACAAAACCGAGACAGTTAAAGTGAGATGAGGCTTTAGTAGTAGCTCAGAAGGAATGGGACTGTGGCTGCGACATAGGAGACAATGTCAGAGAGACACAAGGAGTTAAAGACAATAAACTGGGCTGCATGAGTGAGTGAGGAAGTGCAACTGGGAGTGGATGGGTATGAGTGACTTTGAGCGATAGGCTAGTGGATGTGAGTGAGTTACTGTCAGGGGAGCTGCTGGGAGTTTGATGTTAGTTGCATGTTTGAAAAAGCACGAATATGTTGGTATGCCAAAATTTTTTGGAAAATTTTTTAAGATGCTGAGGAAGATAGAATGAGGCAGGTCGTACGCCACTTTTTAGTCAGAATCTTTTCAGTAAACTGGAACCTATTCTCGCTTTTTTATGCTCAGAGAGGAGCATTATTCAGCTGGTAATAATAAACATGGATTTTGCAAACAAAGGTCTTGCGAAACTCAGCTTGGTCTGTTTGTCCGAGAGATTCAGAGCGCCGAAGACGTGGGTGCTCAGGATGATGCCGTGTTCCTTGACTTCGGAAAGGCGTTTGATACAGCTCCGCACTGTCGTTTCGTGAGAAAAATACAAGCTTGCTGGGTATAGGACCAGATTTATGACTCGATTCTGAACTTGCAGAGAAAACTCAACACGTCGCATTTAACGGAACAAAACCGACAGATGTACCACAGGAGTACTCCAAAGAGGTGTTGGAGTACCGTTGTTGTTTACATTACATTCATATGTACTAACGGATAACGTCGTAAGCTGCATGAGGCTGTTTGCAGATCATGATGTTGTCTATAAGAAAGTAGGAACACTAGAAGACTGTAGCAAACTGCAGGAAGATCTGCAGAGGATTGATGACTGGTGTAGAGACTGGTAGTTAACCTTGAACAGAAATAAATGTAACATGTTGTTGGTGTGGTTCAGCCGAACGACTGGTTTGATGCAATTCTCCACGTTTCTCTATCCCGTGCACGCCTCTGCATCTCCGAGCAACTGCAGAAACCTACGTAAATTTGAAACTTCTTACTCTCTTCGTCTCGTGGCATCCCTCTACAATTTTGGTCCTCCAAACCTCTTTCCATTACCAATCTGAAGCTATTTTCATACTTTAGAAGGTCTCTTATTAGTCGACCACTTATTTCAGTTAAACCGTGCAGTAATTTCTTTGGCCCCTAATATGATTCACTGTCCCGTCATCAGTTACTCCATCTACCAATCGATTCTCTGGCATTCTGCTCTAGCATCACGTTGAAAAAGCTTCTATTCTCTTCTTGTCTGAACTACTTATCGTTCTACATCTACATCTACATCCATACTCCGCAAGCCACCTGACGGTGTGTGGCGGAGGGTACCCTGAGTACCTCTATCGGTTCTCCCTTCTATTCCAGTCTCGTGTTGTTCGTGGAAAGAAAGATTGTCGGTGTGCCTCTGTGTGGGCTCTAATCTCTCTGATTTTATCCTCATGGTCTCTTCGCGAGATATACGTAGGAGGGAGAAATATACTGCTTGACTCTTCGGTGAAGGTATCTTCTCGAAACTTTAACAAAAGCCCGTACGGAGCTACTGAGCGTCTCTCCTGCAGAGTCTTCCACTGGAGTTTATCTATCATCTCCGTAACGCTTTCGCGATTACTAAATGATCCTGTAACGAACCGCGCTGCTCTCCGTTGGATCTTCTCTATCTCTTCTATTAACCCTATCTTGTACGGATCCCACACTGTTGAGCAGCATTCAAGCAGTGGGCTAACAAGCGTACTGTAACCTACTTCCTTTGTTTTCGGATTGCATTTCCTTAGAATTCTTCCAATGAATCTCAGTCTGGCATCTGCTTTACCGACGATCAACTTCATATGATCATTCCATTTTAAGTCACTCCTAATGCGTACTCCCAGATAATTTATGGAATTAACTGCTTCCAGTTGCTGACCTGCTATTTTGTAACTAAATAATAAGGGAACTATCTTTCTATGTATTCGCAGCACATTACACTTGACTACATTGAGATTCAGTTGCCATTCCCTGCACCAAGCGTCAATTCGCTGCAGATCCTCCTGCATTTCAGTACAATTTTCCATTGTTACAACCTCTCGATACACCACACCATCATCTGCAAAAAGCCTCAGTGAACTTCCGATGTCATCCACAAGGTCATTTATGTATATTGTGAATAGCAACGGTCCTATGACACTCCCCTGCGGCACACCTGAAATCACTCTTACTTCGGAAGACTTCTCTCCATTGAGAATGACATGCTGCGTTTTGTTACTTAGGAACTCTTCAATCCAATCACACAGTTGGTCTGATAGTCGATATGCTCTTACTTTGTTCATTAAACGACTGTGGGGAACTGTATCGAAACGCCTTGCGGGATCCCGTGTCTATGGCCCTCTGAGTCTCGTGGACGAATAGCGCTAGCTGGGTTTCACACGACGGTCTTTTTCGAAACCCATGCTGATTCCTACAGAGTAGATTTCTAGTCTCCAGAAAAGTCATTATACTCGAACATAATACGTGTTCCAAAATTCTACAACTGATCGACGTTAGAGATATAGGTCTGCACATCTGTTCGACGTACCTTCTTGAAAACGGGGATGACCTGTGCCCTTTTCCAATCCCTTGGAACGCTACGCTCTTCTAGAGACTTACGGTACACCGCTGCAAGAAGGAGGGCACGTTTGTTTCTCTTCCATACAAAGCTACACTCCAGACTTGAGGAAAGAGTTCCTAACATTTACATAATCTCTTGCCATTTTTTACGAAAATGGTAGTTCGAGGTGGGCATTTGTCTTCCTTTGTGACCATATTTCGTTCTTTCTCTTCTTCTAGGCTTCCTTTCTTCCTTCAGACATGTTGGCCGAGTCGTTTTCTTTGCTTCTCGTCTAGATCAACTAGCTATTTGTGAATTTCGCATTTGAATATTTTGCGGTTTCGGACGTCCTCTCGTATAATTCCCGACAATTTCAGATCAGCTTCAATCTCGACAATCCATTTCATCGTGTTCGTTTTGGCTTTACTTCTATTGTCAAATAATTTGACAATTTGTTTTGTAAATCTCTCTTGGTTCGTTCTTTTAATGTGTCGACAGAACCTTAACACAATGTTACAATTTGTAAAAGTAGACATTCGGCCATAGTCCCACAAAGTGAATGATTCTCCTACTGCTATCTATGTTGTGTCCCACTTGACGTCATTCATTCAGCCTTTAACAAATGTTTCCTTATTGCACATAATTTCTCCGATCTTAAGATTTGACGAAATATTATTATCTAGCTTATTTTCCATTTTATATGTCTGACAATGTTATGTTTTCCATTTTAAATGATTCACATTGTACTCTATCGTGTACTGCTACATGTATGTATATTTTGTTTGTAAAACGTTGAAAATATTTCTTACTATTCATGAGACTTCTGCCATCTGATGGTACTCGTTTGTAACACACTATTACCCCAACTGGTATGCGGCAGTATATAGTCGGGTGACAACTCAGACACATGCCACACATCTTCATGTGCCTCACCTGTATGACTCTATGTTACCAGTGTGGGAAACAGTTATATTTCTTAATGCCTTATATTCTTTTCATCATGAGGTAATGTTATTATTAGGCATATATTCGAATAAGTATACATACTGTAATAATTTACGTAAAGGTAATTTGTAAGGGGTGCATGTCATTTAGATTTTTGTAACTTGTCGATGTTCACAACAGAGAGAAAGCAAATTATGTTGCTGCTGAACAATCTTTGGTCTTGTTGTGGCACAGTTTGATACATTCTCAGTTGAAGTGTGGTAGGTGATGGACGTATTCAGTAGTACTGTGTTCACTTGCGAATTGTATGTGTTAGATGAAGAAAGATTTATTGTAAAGGATGGCAAGGTTCAATATGATGTACATATTTAAAGGCAGATAGAATGTAAATTTTGAATAACTTTTTCTTCTTTTAGTTTGAGATAAGACTACAGCACTGCGCTGCTAGTTAGTCGACATTATTATTGTCAGCTAGTTAATTTTGTTCACTTGTTCAGAGCTGACAGAAAGACTACCCCCAGTTCCCTGAGTCACGCGGTAACATATCAACTGATTAAGCTGTTTGATTTTTATAGAAATTTTTTATGATCATTGTGCCCTTACCAAATCATTGCTCACTTTGTTAAGCACAGTAATGTTCAGAACAATGTTGTGTGTGAAGATTACGCGAAGTTTTACTCTGTATTTTTGAATATATACTTCATTCTAAAATCGTTGTCTTGGAATATCATTTCATGGTAGTAGTTACTCTCCCCATCCCACTGATTAAAGGTATATTGTGACGCATTGCCACATTACACCATATGGTATGCAGCATTTTAAATATTATTCGAAAATTATATTTAAAAATACAAATCTAGCTGGGTCACCTGCTTGCTGTTTGCTGTTGTGCTTTCGAGAAATCTGCAACAACGTTGTCAAGATGTGAGGTAAACGAAAATTTTGATTACGGTCAGATAGTTGTTTTACTTCAGTTGCACATTTGATATGAAGATAAGTTATATTCAGACCAGTTACAGTTCAATTCAAATTAGGTTCTCTTTAGTCAAAGGCTAGCATACGAGTTTAAGTTGAATATCAGTTTGTGGATACATAGTTTTGATAATGCGCAGACTTTTTGTAGAGTGGGAGGTAAATTTGGTCTAAATTTCATACAGAAACACATAGTGGTTTATTTTGTAATTCAAATTCACTGTCCGTTTAATGGTACAAGAAAAATGTGCGGTTTGTCGCACAGCATGAATTCATAACTTGTACATTATGGGTATGTCGAAAAAGACTTATGTAAAATCGTTAATTTACAATTACAGTTACAATAGCGTAATATTTTTGTAATTTTTGTAGCCTTGCAGATCTAAAGATGGCACCTTAGCCCGGCAGAAACTAGTGATCCCGTGTAACCTAATGCGATAAAGGCAAGAAAAATTTAGATCTGAAGCTTTCTTTTCGTGAAATTAATTTGACACTGTAGAATGCTGCCATCGATGTAGAAGGTCGTTGCAG
The DNA here is from genome assembly GCF_023864345.2 of Schistocerca serialis cubense. NCBI lineage: Eukaryota > Metazoa > Arthropoda > Insecta > Orthoptera > Acrididae > Schistocerca > Schistocerca serialis. The sequence goes on along the minus strand of NC_064642.1, from coordinate 555,559,806 downwards.
AGGTGCCAAACTGTCTCGCCTTCGCAGATTAGCGCGTCCGCAGCAGGTATTACTGTTGGGACCGTGTCGCGTGCCCGGGCGGTCGCTCCCACATTCATGAGGCGGCAGCGGCAGTGTGGAGGAGAACAGGAGTTTTCGCCCGCGGCGTCGCCTAATGAAGTAGGCCGTGCCATTAATTAGCGGCGCGTTGCTGGGAACGCTTGTGCAGGTCTCTCTCAGCGCGGTCCGCGGCTGCACGTGAGAACGGCGCGGGAGACGGGCTGCAGCCCGCTTGGGCAACGGGACTCCCAGAGGGGTCGTATGCAGGCCGCAAAGGGTCACCCGCATCCTGGAGGGGTCGCCATTCTCTTCTGCTGCACTGACTGAGGCGTTTATATAGCACAGAGTAGATCACAACAGGGTAGGCGGCAGCGAATCCTGATTACTGCCAGATTACTATAGACTGCCAATCGCAGAAGTTGGAAAGAAACAAGTAGGTACAAGGAAGGTGACTGCGACGAAACGGTGGTTAATACGAGAAAGATCGACAAAAGAAGACTTCAGTTTTACTCGATGATTTGCCGTCTATTACTACGAACTGCGACCTTCCTGACAGGAAATCACGAATCCAGTCGCACAACTGAGTGCGACTGGATTCGTGATTTCCTGTCAGGAAGGTCGCAGTTCGTAGTAATAGACGGCAAATCATCGAGTAAAACTGAAGTGATATCAGGTGTTCCCCAGGGAAGCGTCCTGGGACCCCTGCTGTTCCTGATCTATATAAATGACCTGGGTGACAATCTGAGCAGTTCCCTCAGGCTGTTCGCAAATGATGCTGTAGTTTGCCGTCTAGTAAGGTCATACGAAGACCAGTATCAGTTGCAAAGTGATTTAGAAAAGATTGCTGTATGGTGTGGCAGGTAGCAGTTGAAGCTAAATAACGAAAAGTGTGAGGTGATCCACATGAGTTCCAAAAGAAATCCGTTGGAATTCGATTACTCGATAGATAGTACAATTCTCAAGGCTGTCAATTCAACTAAGTACCTGGGTGTTAAAATTACGAACAACTTCAGTTGGAAAGACCACATAGATAATATTGTGGGGAAGGCGAGCCAAAGGTTGCGTTTCATTGGCAGGACACTTAGAGGATGCAACAAGTCCACTAAAGAGACAGCTTACACTACACTCGTTCGTCCTCTGTTAGAATATTGCTGCACGGTGTGGGATCCTTACCAGGTGGGATTGACGGAGGACATCGAAAGGGTGTAAAAAAGGGCAGCTCGTTTTGTATTATCATGTAATAGGGGATAGAGTGTGGCAGATATGATACGCGAGTTGGGATGGAAGTCATTATAGCAAAGACGTTTTTCGTCGTGGCGAGATCTACACTCCTGGAAATGGAAAAAAGAACACATTGACACCGGTGTGTCAGACCCACCATACTTGCTCCGGACACTGCGAGAGGGCTGTACAAGCAATGATCACACGCACGGCACAGCGGACACACCAGGAACCGCGGTGTTGGCCGTCGAATGGCGCTAGCTGCGCAGCATTTGTGCACCGCCGCCGTCAGTGTCAGCCAGTTTGCCGTGGCATACGCAGCTCCATCGCAGTCTTTAACACTGGTAGCATGCCGCGACAGCGTGGACGTGAACCGTATGTGCAGTTGACGGACTTTGAGGGAGGGCGTATAGTGGGCATGCGGGAGGCCGGGTGGACGTACCGCCGAATTGCTCAACACGTGGGGCGTGAGGTCTCCACAGTACATCGATGTTGTCGCCAGTGGTCGGCGGAAGGTGCACGTGCCCGTCGACCTGGGACCGGACCGCAGCGACGCACGGATGCACGCCAAGACCGTAAGATCCTAAGCAGTGCCGTAGGGGACCGCACCGCCACTTCCCAGCAAATTAGGGACACTGTTGCTCCTGGGGTATCGGCGAGGACCATTCGCAACCGTCTCCATGAAGCTGGGCTACGGTCCCGCACACCTTTAGGCCGTCTTCCGCTCACGCCCCAACATCGTGCAGCCCGCCTCCAGTGGTGTCGCGACAGGCGTGAATGGAGGGACGAATGGAGACGTGTCGTCTTCAGCGATGAGAGTCGTTTCTGCCTTGGTGCCAATGATGGTCGTATGCGTGTTTGGTGACGTGCAGGTGAGCGCCACAATCAGGACTGCATACTACCGAGGCACACAGGGCCAACACCCGGCATCATGGTGTGGGGAGCGATCTCCTACACTGGCCGTACACCACTGGTGATCGTCGAGGGGACACTGAATAGTGCACGGTACATCCAAACCGTCATCGAACCCATCGTTCTACCATTCCTAGACCGGCAAGGGAACTTGCTGTTCCAACAGGACAATGCACGTCCGCATGTATCCCGTGCCACCCAACGTGCTCTAGAAGGTGTAAGTCAACTACCCTGGCCAGCAAGATCTCCGGATCTGTCCCCCATTGAGCATGTTTGGGACTGGATGAAGCGTCGTCTCACGCGGTCTGCACGTCCAGCACGAACGCTGGTCCAACTGAGGTGCCAGGTGGAAATGGCATGGCAAGCCGTTCCACAGGACTACATCCAGCATCTCTACGATCGTCTCCATGGGAGAATAGCAGCCTGCATTGCTGCGAAAGGTGGATATACACTGTACTAGTGCCGACATTGTGCATGCTCTGTTGCCTGTGTCTATGTGCCTGTGGTTCTGTCAGTGTGATCATGTGATGTATCTGACCCCAGGAATGTGTCAATAAAATTTCCCCTTCCTGGGACAATGAATTCACGGTGTTCTTATTTCAATTTCCAGGAGTGTATTTACGAAATTTCAGTTACCAACTTTCTCTTCCGAATGCGAAAATATTTTGTTGAGCCCAACCTACATAGGTAGGAATGATCATCAAAATAAAATAAGAGAAATCAGAGCTCGAACAGAAAGGTTTAGGTGTTCGTTTTTCCCGCGCGCTGTTCGGGAGTGGAATGGTAGAGAGATAGTATGATTGTGGTTCGATGAACCCTCTGCCAAGCACTTAAATGTGAATTGCAGAGTAGCCATGTAGATGTAGATGTAGAAGAAAGCAAAAAGGTGTTCAGAGAAATTCAGGAATTCAGAAATTGTTGTCAGAAGGAGTGACTCAACATATATAAAAGTTAAAATAACCTTCGGTGAAGCTACAAGCAGGGGCGGTGACATTAAGAGTGTTAAATGGAGAAGAGAGAACGGATAGGTGGAAAGAGAACGCTGAAGACGTCTGTGAGGCACGACGATTCATCTGGTTACACGGGAGAAGAAGAAACAGGAGTCGACAGAGAAGGGATCAGGGATCCAGTATTACAATAAGCATTTAAATGATCTTTGGACGCCTAACGATCAAATGAGGCAGAAGAAATAACATTCCTTTGGAATATCTAAAATCATTAGGGGCAGGGGAGTTGAAACAAAAAGATTATGCACGTTGGTTTGTAGGATATATGAGACTCGCTATATACCAGCAGTCTATTGTGTACAGAATGTAGATCGAGAGTAAATCGAAAGTAATAAGAAGTAGCAGAAACCAGAACAGTGAATACGAAAATTGGTGATCATGAAGTAGATGGAATTAAGGAATTGTGCTACATAGGCAGCAAAGTAACCCATGACGGACGGAGCAAAGACGACATAAAAAGACGGCTAGCACTAGCAAAAGGGCCGTTCCTGGCCAAGAGAAGTCTACTAGTATCTTGGTCTTAAGTTGAGGAAGAAATTTCTGAGAATGTACTTGTGGAGCACAGCTTTGTCTGGCAGGGAGACATGAACTGTGGGAAAACCGGAGCAGATGAGAATAGAAGAATTTCAGATATGGTGGGTGCTACAGATGAATGTTGAAAATTAGGTGGACTGGTAAGGTAAGGAATAAGGAGGTTTCGTGGTGTAATAGTTGAGGTTCGAAGGTCCGATCCTCACGAGCAAAATGTTGTCAGTTAGACTCATCAGGTGCTTTGAAATTCTCTGTTCTTAAATCTTTATGGAAATGACCTTGATCATTGTTTTTGTTTAATTACTTGGTTTAAATGTAATTCCTTTATTTCTGTTCTTTTGTCCCGTCATTTAATCACCATGTTAACTTTTCCTTGTCCGCCACCGGTTGCTGAAGGGTCAGCACGACTGAATGTCGATCCTAAGGGCCCGGTTTCGATTCCAGGCTGGGTCGGAGATTTTCTCCGCTCAGGGACTGGGTGTTGTGTTGCCCTAATCATCATCATTTCATCCCCATCGACGAGCAAGTTGCCGAAGTGGCGTCAAATCAAATGACTTGCATCCGGCTAACGCCCTACCCGACGGGATGCCCTAGTCACACGACATTTATCATTTTGCTTTTCCTTTTGGTCTGAATTCTTTCCTATCATTCTTTTTCATCGTGGTGTTCATTTGAATTTATGACTATTTATCTATGAAAATATTAAAACATTTGAAAATGCTGATCTGTTGGTTAAAAAAAGAGAGAGAGAGAGAGAATAATGATTTTACTCTGACAGGAAGGAATCACAACACCAATAAATAATTAATGTAAAGTAATGAAATTTTGGGAATGCATTTCTCTAGGTAACACAATTAAATGTTAAACATTGGAAGATCACAGGTTAATGTAAATGCTGGATAAGCCGTTGCAAATGTGAAATGGTGGTACATCAGTAGCCGCTGTAACCGCCAGGCTGTTGAACGCAAGCATGCAGACGTGCATGCACTGCGTCGTACAGGTGCCGGATGTCAGTACACAGCAGTATCAACTCCTGCAGTTAGTTTTTCGGAAAAGGTTCTCCTTTTCCTTCAAAAAAAAATCCTCTCAATCAATTATGAGGAATTTAACTGGTACACAGAATTGGTTACTTTCGTATTTCATAGTTTCATATCACAGCTTGATGATCAAGTGTCTGTATTTCCATGATAATCATAGTTATTGTGTTACTTAACTTGCTAGCACTCTGCAGCGTCAAATTTCAAGGATTTGCCGTGAAAAAATGTGGCTGTTGGCTGCTTTAAGATCGGTTCGTTTTAGGCACTGATTTTCTTTGTAGTAAGTGGAGCTAACATATCGAAATTGTTTTTAAAGTCGGAAGGAAAGCCACACATCGCTACAGTACAGAGAAAACAGATGTTACACTGTTTTATGTAGTTGCACCCCTGACGGTGCCACGTGAAAGTAGCCTGCAGATCTGTTGTGAACAGTTTGTGCAACTAGACACACATCTCTAAGATTTGTGTGTGTGTGTGTGTGAGTGTGTGTGTGTGTGTGTGTGTGTGTGTGAATTCCTAAGAGACCAAACTGCTGAGGTCATCGGTCCCTCGGTTTACACGTAAACTAACTTAAACTAACTTATACTAATAACAACACACACACCCAGGCCCGAGGGAGAACTCGAACCTCCGGCGGGAGAGACCGCGCAATCCGTGACAAGGCGCCCAAAACCGCGCGTCCACTCCGCGAGGCTCAGATTAGTGATCAAGATTTATTGTTGTATTTGCTGATAGAAGAAAATGATGAAGAAGATGACATTCCATGCCAACAGTTGAAAATGGAAAAGCTGAAAAAAATCTCATATTTTATACAGCGATTGGCAAATGTCTTTTTGCAGAACATGTCAATCGTCATTTGTTTCAGTCACCAATTATTAAAACAGTATGATTCATACAGCGTAATATGTTAGAGTGAACTTATAGGTCTGGGCCTAATTCAAAACATTTGTATAAATTCAATTTTATCGTAGCCTACTGTCATATACATATATAAATTAGAAATAAATTCGCTGATTGCGAATATCTTGACATCACTGTGTTATGTATAGGTATACTACCTATTAGGTACATACGAAAATTTGTTGCGGACTGGAACTCAAACCTGGATTTCACGCTAATCACGAGCGGTCGTCCTAACCACTTCGGATGTCTGTGCATGCCGGTTTGATTCGAATTTCGGACTGCTGTCATTAATGATTGTTCATCCAGTTATGTATGTAATTAACACCTATGTTTTACTTTCAGGCTGAAAAAGCAGCGCATGGTAACCGCGGGGTCAGGGTCGCCTTGCCACGGCTCGTGCGGCTGCCCCCGTCGAGTCCTCCCTCGGGCATGGGTGTGTGTGTTGGTGTGTTGTCCTTAGCTCAAGTTACTTTAAGTTAGATTAAGTAGTGTGTAAGCCAAGGGACCTATGGCCTCAGCAGTTTGGTCCCATAGAAACTTACCACCACCAGGCTGAAAACATCAAGCCGGCCGCTGTGGCCGAGCGGTACTAGGCGCTTCAGTCTGGAACCGCGCGACCGGGCATGGATGTGTGTGATGTTCTTAGCTTAGTTAGGTTTAAGTAGTTCTAAGTTCTAGGGGACTGATGACCTCAGACGTTAAGTCCCATAGTGCTCAGAGCCATTTGAGCCATTTGAAAACATGAATGAAAATTCCGGCACTGATGCAAACTTGTTGTGATACACAAACATCTGTGAAGTATTTACAAACATGCGTTTGTGAATTTGCCTCGTGAATGAAGTGGTATGCTTGAAAACAAAGGAGGAGAAAACTTACGCTGTTACTAAAACGTTAAAAACGCTTTTCTTGCATTATTTGGAATAGGCATTTCATCTCATCCAAGAGAAAAAATAAAGCATGTATTAAGACTAATCACACCTGATGATGGACCAACAGGGTTCGAAATGCATCGTGTACTAAATAAAAGACAAAAAATTGTGACTGAAGACGTTTTTTAATTCGTACCTCGATTGCATGTCAAAACTGTTCTAGCCTATATGCAGGACATAAGAGGTGCGCTAAATAACGTCACGTTTCAAGAAATTTCTGATCATTTCTGTTCCAAATAAAGCAGGCCCTGTTGGGAGTGATTGCTGTCGAATTACCATTTTAGTAAATGATGGTTGCCAAATCTTGACAGATTGAGTTCTGGAGAAATATATGAGGACGCGCCACAATACTGGGCCAACGACTTCCATTGATGAGACAACCGTGAAAACGCGCTTGGTAGCGTGTTGGTCCATCTTTGGAATGTAACGAAGCAGTAGCTTGTCTGACATAAATTCGACAAGTCCTTTGTGGTTTCCTGAGGCACCGGACGTCTACTCGCATGTCACGTATTAAATTAAATTGCGGGGCAGTGGTTAATGGGCTCGGAGCTGGCGCCCGATACCGTCACAGATGTTTTCCAATCGGCAGAGATATGATGAACTAAGTGGCAAAGAAATCAGCATGAGTGCACTATCACGCTCCTCAAACCACTGTAGCACTTTTCTGGCTTTCTGTTGTGGACAGTTATCGTGATGTACTAGGGCTATTCGGAAAGTAAGTTCCGATTGATCACGAAATGTAAACCACTTTGTAAATCAGAAATGTTTTATCTGCAACAGTTAGCAACTGCTCTACGTAGTCACCACTCCGACTTAGGCGTTTGTCGTAGCGTTGTACCAACTTTCGAATACCCTCGTCATAGAAGGCTGCCACCTATGCTTCCCGCCAATTCTCTACGCTCATCTGTAGCTCGTTGTCTGTGCGAAAATGTTGTCTTCATAGCCAGTAGTTAATGCGAGCAGAGATGAGGGAGCCAATTACGGGTGTAGAGCTGGTGATCAAACACTTCCCATCGAAAACGCTGCAGGAGCATTTTCGTTGCCCCTGCAGATAGAGACCGAGAATTGTCACAAAGTAGGAACCGTACGACAGTTCTGTAATGTGGGCTGCATAACATCAGGCGAAATCTCTCACCGGGCCCACATACTTGGCGGGAGACACTATTTTCTACGCATCTTTATGTGCTCACCCTGCGCTCAGAACTGAAGAAAGATATGTGATGTAACCGGCAGGCATACTAGAGAGTGTCGAACACATAAGTGCAAAACTTTATTAAATGTTCACAGAGGTTTCCATTTCTTGACCGATCGGAACTTACTTTCCGAACATCCTTCGTTAGACACCATAGCTGCCCGGAAGACGTTAAACATGAAGGGAAGCAGAAGGCCAGCAGTAACCATCATGTAGTCCACAGCTACCATGGAGGCTTCTACGACAGGTCCCAAGAAATCCCAGGTGATAGTCGCACGTATTATAATACAGCCGCCACTGGTTTGCGTATGCTGCGTGGAGCATAATTCGAGCAGCTGGTCGTCAGGACGCGACCATGGACATGATGTAACAGAAAACGTCGGTCCCATACAAATAAGACAAACAGACGGTGTTAAAAGTTGTACACAGAAAGACGACACGATTGGTCGTGGGTTTGTCTGACCCTTGGGACAGCGTCACGGAGATGCTGAAGATATTCAACTGGCAGACGCTTGTAGTTATATCCAACAATCTCGAGAAAACCTACTGACAAACCAGCTGTAAGTAAGAAAACTAGGAATATTCCGTAAACATCGAAATATCTCTCCCCTAAATACCACAAAGAGAAAAGCGGTTACATCGTAACCAGAGGTTGTTTAGCACTGTTCTTTCCGCGGTTCATGCGCAAATGGAATCGGAAGAAGCCCCAATATTTAGTACAATGGCCAATAGTCTCTAAACTTTTCACTGTTTCCGAGAGGATAGATGTAGTTGTAAATGTAATTGTAGATATGAAATCAAAACAGTGCACGATGATGCACATTTCTTCTGGGGACAAGATCCGGACTCATTGTCTCTGGGGTCGATCACCTCTTCACTCTCTCTGTTATTAATTGCATCAGGAGCATAGGCATTTACAGTTAGACTTGGGCTTTTACTGATGGACAAAAAGTATCAATCGTCAGAGATAACTAGGTGGAAAATTGTAAATGAAAATATGATTAAAACCGATCTCCCGCCGAACAGAAGTACTGTGTTCTATACGTACTATTTAACTGTTTTCCTGTCACTACCACCTACACAATTATAGGCACATAAATGCTTCCGAAAAGTGAAGGATTACTATTTGTATTGGTCGTCTGTCCAAGCATTACTTTTAACCAGTCATAACTGTATACGACAATAGTAGCCTAACTTTATTTCAATTGTTTCCGTTGTATTCACTGGCTTTCCTACATATATGATACAGTACGAAATTTTGTAATATAGGTTCTCTATTTTGAGGCAGTGTCTAATTTAAAGGCACTATGTTGGTTCGACGTATGTTTACTAGTTTATAAATAACTAATAAAAATTTAGATTCAGTTGACTTCTGTAATGATTGGACATTTTTATGGAGATACGGCAACTTTCTGACACTGCATATTGGTATAGTGCCATTTAGAGCGTTAAATTTGTGACTCCAGTTTTACTGCAGTTCTATCATATACCATCTCACCTAAATGAGCACTCATTCTGAAAACTGGTTTTGCAAGACCGCTCCTCTCGTTCCTAGTTACGATTAAATAAAAAATTAGTGATGCTGAAGGCGAATAATTATTTTAAATTGCTCTGTCAATAACTACGAACTTGAAACCTCCTTAAAATGAAGAAAAGTACACAAACAAAATATCTTGATGATTACACTGCAACTTTCGTTTTCAAGAAATTGTTTCGCCTTTCATCATCTCGTAGTTAACTTACTTATTTACTTATTAACCCTCCTTCACGACTGCACTGCAACTTTCGGTTTCAAGAAATCGTTTCTCCTTTCATCGTCTCGTAACTAACTTATTTATTTACTTATATGGTTCACTTGGCAAAATTACGGCTTTTATGCCCTCTCTCACATCTAATAAGACTCCCTGAGAGACTAATCAGTGCGATTTGCATGAAATAAGTGCAATATTTTATTACAATGTTAATAATAATAATAATTACTATTATTATTATTATAACAATCGATACATATTATAAAATGTTTGTTTGTATGTACGTGTGTTCCACAGTCCCTCCTAACCTGCTGGACCGACTTCTACCAAACTTAGTACACACCTTACTTACCGACTGGAAAGAATTGCTGTTGCTGAAGAACCACGTACCTTTCAAAGGAGCGGGGGTGAAAAAGAAGTGTAGCACACGACGTGCGAATAACCAAGCTTTATTCATGCTGTCTTTGACATTGAGGCGACTTAACGATTTGCAGCAAACACTCCACATAATTATAAACTTTTACAAATCTTTCTCTTACTGACAACCCCACGAAATGATGAAAGAAAACAGTTTATCTCTTATTACATTTTTGCTGTTCATGCAGGACAACCACCGCATCAGGCATAACATTTTAATTTATTACTTCTTTACTAGTGACAGTATTCACGACGCATTTCCCAGACAATATTAACACTACCACTAAATGAACCTGCAAAATTTTATCATTGTACGACACATAGTTTAGGAGATCCATTGGGATGGGTGAAAAACTTGCGCATCATGCATTACTTTAAAATTTATTACTTTTTTGCTACTAACTCTTTTCGCAACACGTTTTTGCAGATGGTGTCCACATGTTCCGCTGAACGTACCTGCGAAATTGTGTATTTTACGACACGTATTTCAGGAGATGTGTCACCATAATGCCATGGGAAAAAGATCCATCTAAATCGCTGGATCGATTTCAACCAAACTTGGTGCAAATTCTACTTAGTATCTGAAAGATATAGTCTAGGAGTAACAACCAGCAACTTCCCATTGAGGTAGGGGTGATACGTGGAGAGGGAAGAGCGTAGAAGGAAATGGACAAGCAGAGAGGGAGAAGAAGAGATGGACACAGAGAAAGAAGGACTGAGAGTGGGAGAGCGGGAAATGGGCAGAAAGGGAAGAGGAGGATACGGATAGAGAAGGGGAGAGGACGAGATAGAAAGAGAACGGAAAGTGGAGGAAACGGACAGAGAGAACAGAGGAGGAGATTGACAGGGAGAGAGGGGAAAGGGGGAAATTCTGAGGAGAAGGGAAGAGGAGGGAATGTACAGAGAGAGGAGAGAGGCGAGAGGAGGAGATGTATAGAGGAAGAAAAGAGGAGGAGATGTATGGAGAGAGGGGAGGAAGAAATGGACAGAACATCCGAATAAGAACAGACCCAGGCAACGATGGGTATTCAGGTAGTAATAACAATGTAATAGTAGTAACAATATGTATCGTAATGAATATGTGGAATTTAAGAAATATTAGACTTATTAATGTTAGGTAATTTCCTCATTACTTACTTGTCGAATGTGCGTAGTCACATCTAACAGAAACGTGTGACAACAGAACAGAACGAATAAGTCTGGAAAAGAACTTGGCTGATTAGACACAGAGCGAGAAATAGTAGTGTACGATTAGTACTTGAGTTGAAAAAAAGAAAAGAGTACTATAAACAGATCAGAAAAGCATAGATACGAAAGCTCCACCGATGATAAAAGATAAACTTTTAATTTCCTTTTGAATGCTGAGCGGTTTTGTATAAGACAGAAGGTTACAGGGTATTTTGTAATATAGTCTTAGGGCTGCAATGGAGGGGAGCTGGAGAAAGATTCAGTGATGTGCAAAGGTACTGTAAATTGCTATACGTATCTGGTCTGGTGTTGCAGTTGAATAATGATAGGTATTTGATACGTGACGAGAGATACTTGAGAACACCAGTGTTTGAGAAACCAAAGGAGGAAACAGTGTGTGTGGAAATCACGTATCCTACCAGGTCGCATCCAACCTAACTGCGTCAATGAAGAACTGATACGATTAAACAGTGGAACATTTTGTGAATAAAACGGTCTAGATCGCTACTAAATTTTTTCTTTATGTACTTCGCCTTTTCAGCTATAGCCATAATGAGATACTCAAAACCTTAGAATTTACAGAACGGGAACGATTGCCGATATTAAAACCTGTGCCTGATCAGGGTGCCCCGATTCTTCTCCACGCCCCATTGGTACAGGTTTTAACACTGACAATGGACCTGGTTCTGCAGATTCTTTGCTTTTTAATATTTGCTGATAGTAGCAGCCAAAACGGCGTAATAGACGAAGAAAAAGTTCAGCAGCGATCTAGACGGTTTTATTCACAAGCATATTCGTTTGTTTAATCGTATCAGTCCTACCTACACTCAATTAGCTTGGATGTGACCGGATAGGCGAAAGATTTACACGCTTTTTTTCCTTCATCGAGCCGCGCGGAGTGGCCGCAAGGTTAGAGGCACCATGTCAAGGATTACGCGGCCCCTCCCGCCGGAGGTTCGAGTCCTCCCTTGGTCATGAGTGCCTGTGGTGTTATTAGCACATGTTAGTTTAAGTTGTGTGTAAGTCTAGGGATCGATGAGCTCAGCAGTTTGGTCCCTTAGGAATTCACACACGCACACATTTTTTCCTTTATCTGTTTCTGTCACTGGTGTCCTACGCATCAGATACTTATCATCATTCCACCAGATCGGATAAGTCCAGCATTTTGATTGCACCTTTGCACAACATTAAGTCTTTCTCCACCTTCTTTTTCATTTCAGTCATACAACCATGGAACAAACGAACCCGTAATATGTGTCTTACAAAAACCATTCTACGTACAAGAGAAAATTAAAACTTTATCTTTCGTCTTCAGGAAGTACTGACAATGACCGCAGGCTCATGCAGGTATTTCATTTCCACGCCGGCCTGGGTTGGCCGAGCGGTTCTAGGCGTTACAGTCTGGAACCGCGCAATCGCTACGGTCGCAGGTTCGAATCCTGCCTCGGGCATGGATGTGTGTGATGTCCTTAGGTTAGTTAGTTTTAAGTAGTTCTAAGTTCTAGGGGACTGATGACCTCAGAAGTTAAGTCCCATAGTGCTCAGAGCCATTTGAGCCATTTTCATTTCCATTATTAATAAACAAACGAATGTTCCACAAGTATCTTACGCAAGCTTTCATCAGTAGCTCGAGTCATCTGGAGTTTTCACTACTTGTGTATTGTTGAACCACACCACAGTAGTAAAGGTTTGACAGGGGTAACGAATAAACTAATTTTTGTTTTCAATTTCAGACTGATTTTTTTTTTAAATTTTATTGCATATAGGCAACAGAGAGATTTCCTGCAAACTGTCACAATTTGTTCTTCCCAATTTAGGTGCTCATCGAAGAATATGGCAAGTTAATTTGTTTTGAAACTGTAACTGGATGCCACTGAGAAGTACTGAAGGGACTGTTCCACGAAAAATCTTCTGTAATCAACTTTCGATGGGATATTAGGATAACTTGTGACTTCTTTGGGTTTAGTGTGCCCATTGTTGTACAGAACAAAGGTTGTTAATCGTACCTGTTGTAGCAACAGCAATGTTCTTAGGATTGTACAGCCAGATATGGTCAACGTATTCGTGGTAGTTACAAAAGTGAAGTGCAGATGAAATATCATTCATACAAAACGAGAAAGCAGTGGACCAAGGATAGAACCCTGAGGAACTCTAGCCATTACCTTTTTACGTGATGACAAGTCCGACCCACAGATGGCTCGTTGACAGGTGTATTGTGTATATGCAGACTGAAGCGACTAATGAAAATTTGAAGGTAGGATTCGGGCTTGGTGCATATTTTCAGAGACTTGAAAACGTCTCTCGAACCATATAGTTTCATTTGGTCGTTGACATCTATTTCGAAGTAGCACTGTTAAAGAAAAATTCAAATATTTCACTTTCATAAGTAATGTATCGACATCAACGGTAGCGACAACCTGCTTAAATCAACCAGTGTTAAAATGGCTGTTTCTCGTTTTTTTTTTTTTGTCTAGGGCAAGTTTTTAGTGCGGTTTATGTGCTATGGAGTTCCCTGATGCCTGAGTGATATTTATTGAGTATGTTATAAGTTGTGAGGTAGTCTGTCAGTTGCTCATCAACGACGTATCGTACATGAAATAACATTAACATAACTGATGACTACCTTCCGAACATGTCCAGTCGACTTTTGGCACGGAAGTCGATCGTTGCCGTTATTTTTAACTCTTGCTCTAACAGAAGAAATATTTACAGTGACCTTTATGGTCTCATTGCTTTGGTGTGACGCAGCGCGGCACTTCTTGCTTGCACGTAGCGGACGAGAAAAATGAAGAACGCTGCTTCCCATGTGCAAGCATAGGCTCGTTAAGTTAAATCTCATGAGAATTGCTACGGGAACCGCTGCAGACCGACGGACGCCGACGTAGTTGTGAAAAAGAATAAATGTGTGGTGCACATGTGCGTCTGTACATTCACTATCGTATTCTACCATTCAGTCATCCTGGTTATCCGCAGATCCGTAGACAGCAAACCCCGCCTTCGATACTTTTTACGATTACAATCTGCACTGAAGAGCCACAGAAAATAGTACACCTGCCTAATATCGCGTAGGGTTCCCGCGAGCACGCAGAAGTGCTTCAACACAACGTGACATGGACTCGACTAATGACTGAAGTAGTGCTCGAGGGATTTGAAACCATGAATCTTGCAGGGCTGTCCATAAATCCGTAAGAGTAGGAAGGGGTCGAGATCTCTTCTGAACAGCACGTTGCAAGGAATCCCAGATATGCTCAATAATGGTCGTCTGGGGCGTTTGGTGACCAGAGAAAGTGTTTAAAGTCAGAAGAGTGTTCCTGAAACCACTCTGTAGCAATTCTGGACGTGTGGAGTGTCGCATTGTCCTGCTGAAATTGCCCAAGTACGTCAGAATGCACAATGGACATGAACGGATTCAGGTGATCATACAGGATTCTTATGTACGTGGCATATCTCAGTGTCGTATCTAGACGTATTAGGAGTCACATATCACTCCAACTGCACACGCCCCACACCATTATAGAGCCTCCAACAGCTTGAACAGTCCCCTGGTGACATGCAGGATCCATGGATTCATGAGGTTGTCTGCATACTCGCACACATCCATCTACTCCATACCATTTGAAACGAGACTTGTTCGACCAGGCAACATGTTCCCAGTAATCAACAGTCCAATGTCGGTGTTGACGGGCCCTGGCGAGGCGTAAGGCTCTGTGTCGTGCTGTCATTAAAGGTTAAGCGTTGGTCGTCGACTCCGATAGCGCATATCGATGATGTTCCGTTAAATGGTTCGTATACTGATATTTGTTTGCGACGCAGCATTGAAATCTGCAGCAATTTGCGGATGGGTTCCACTTGTCTCACGCTTAACGATTCTCTCAGTTGTCGTTGGCCCCGTTCTTGCATGAGCATTTTCCGGCCGCAGCGATGTCAGAGATTTGATGTTTTTTGGATTCCTGACATTCACTGTACACTCGTGAAATGGTCGTACGGGAAAATCCCCTTTTCATCGCCACCTTAGAGATTCTGCCGTGCGCCGACTATAACAGTCCGTTAAAACTCATTTAAAACTTGATATCCTGCCATTGCAGCAGAAGTGACGTTCCGACAACAGCGCCAGGCACTTGTTGTCTTATAAGGCGTTGCTGGGAGCAGCACCATATTCTGCCTGTTTACATATCTCTGTATTTGATTACGAATGCCTATACCAGTTTCTTTGGCGTTTCAGTTTATATGCATTTTGTGTACGTAATATTCTGTTACATTTTCTGGAGCCCTGTTTTGGAAGGTGGTTTCGTGTGCTCAGTGCCATCTACAAGAAAAAATATATACATTTAGATCAAAAATGAGAAAATTGGGAGTTTATTTATGATACGGAGTGTGTGAGTGTCCGGTCCGCCTCCTTAGCCAAAGGTTAACGAATCTGGCTGCTATACGGAGGATCCGGATTCCATTTCCAGTACTACGAGAGATTTTTTTTTCTTGGTGGGAGGACTTGGAGGAGGTGCGCTTAGCCTTTTGATTTCAATGAGGAGCTATTTGATTGGGAAGTGATGGCACCAATATCAAGGAAGTCGAGAACCACCAGGAGAGTGGCGTGCTCACCACCCTCCGTGCCGCAAATGACGCCATTGTCATGGGATGGCACGGCGCATGGTCGGTCCCGATTTCCCCTTTGGACCAGAGCGCGGAGCTAGCAATCACTGTGTAGAAAAGCAACAGCATAATTGTCCCAACTACTCAAATAAAAATTTGCACAGCCTCAATAGCTGCGAACGTGTGTGGGCTTATGTTGAAGGGGAGTAGAAAATGAAAGAGCACTAAATTTACTTTCTTTCCTCAACTGGTTAAACAGCAGACACACATGTAGGAGGAGCTGGATTCAAATAGCTGTCTATCCACCCACATGTTTTTCCATGTTTTCCCTCAATGACTTCAGACAATTTCGGGAATTTTTCCGTTGAAATGTCACGATAAACCGGCCCATTCTTGTGAAGTACGTGTTTGTCCTCTGCCATCGTCGTCAACAGAATAAAACTTCCTGCCTTTCTTCTCAGCTGTTGAGTAAAATAAAGTTAAACATTGACAGAAAAACTTGGAAGTTCCAACTTTTGTGTCGCCTTCCCTGCTCCTTCGCCCTTTTCTTACAACTCAACATCACTGGCAGAAGTGGGGTGTAAAGGTGGAGTGTCAATCGGCGAATCATGATTCCCAATATTTTTGATATGCAGGATATCCATAATTGAATTTCTGGTTTCAAAAAGCTGTAGAACGACAATCACTGTCCAGTAGACCTAAAGTTCGTATAGCACACTATTGACGCTGGGGAAAAGTCACGAAAAAAAATTAACAAAAATTTCGACAGCAGATGGCTCTGTAAGCGCCAGCGTACGCACAGCAAAAGGCGCGCAGCATGCGGCTGTTCCACAGTTGATGTCCGAGTCGCACAACGTGGCTGTCTCCATGATGGAGTGCGTGCTGTTGATAGAGCCCCAGTAAGAAAATCGGTGATTGTGCACCAGTAGCCATGCAGACTTTCCACACAACAAGTATATGAAAAAAGGCACTGGTCCAATGTCTGCTTAGCTTCTGGAAAAAATGTCTACAAAATTCGAAAAGACAGGTTCATTTGAAATGCAGTGCGGCGGAGGGAAGAAAGCAGTTGATCCGACGTCCGTCAAAGATGTGCCTGCAACATTGCAAGAGAAGTCGAACGGTGGTGTACACGGGGAATTCCCCGAACGTTGGACATGCCTGCGAGCACGGTGCATACAATCTTAAGTAACATCCGGCATTGCTGTTCCTACAAAATTACGCACGTTCAGCCAGAAAGACAGAGTTTCACTCTGGAACTTCTTGTTGGGTGGAAGTGGACAATGAACGGTCTTGGAACATTCTGTGGACAGACAAAGCCCACTTTCATCTCTAAGGGCACGTAAATACGCAGAATTTCAAAATGTGGGCTGCGTAAAATCGGCACGCACATCAACCGGTACTATTTCATTCTGCGAAGGAGGTGCGGTTTTTACGGCATCGCTTATAGCAGGGCCGCCCTGCGGGTCCTGTTACCTGTACTGTCACTGATAAACGGTATGACAGTTGTTTCCACATCAACGTCATTCTAACCCTACAACGGCATGGATGTCTGGGCAGGATCATTTTTTATGCAAGGCGGCGCAACTCCGCACGCCGCACAGCCAGCGAAGCGGCTGCTGCAGGGTATTTCGGAAATGCTGGAATTATCAGTTGCAATTTCCCTAAATCCTGACCGTCCAGATCGCCTGTCTTAATCCGTAACTCCTGGGTGTGGGGTTCTCTGAAGGAAGTTATGTTCAGTGCTCCAGTAGCAAAACTACCTGAATTGAAGGGACGCACAGCGCAACGCTTTCTGAACATTATCCCCAAAACACTCCGATCTGTTGTGGAACAACTTGTTTCTCGATCTCAACATGGGGCGGAAAACAGTGAACAGCCTATTGACATGTTTTGCACCAGTCTCAAGAACAATTGGAAACCGATGTCATGTTGCTTTTTATGCGGTTTTTGGCCTAGAGAAAATTAAAAACTGATTTTTCCGATATGATGTGGTACGATGTTGCCGTGGTGGATGGGCATACCTAACCAAAAGTGCCGCAACTGTTGGCGGCCGAACTTGTGCAGTCATGCACATTGAACATAACGGATGGTATAATATCCAACTCAAGCCATAGCCATCATTTCGCGATTCATCTGTCATTTGTAGCCGACCCCATTTGCATTAAGACACTTAAGTAGCATCTGTTGGTAAAGTTTTTTGCCTCATGTCGTTTCCCCGTGCTTCAATAATATGATGAAATTTAAGAGCAGTGGTTCTCTTTCTACAGCATTTTGATACTAGAACTTTAATTATGGACTTCCTGTACACCTGAAAGTTTATTTCAAACCAGCTTATCGCTGACCAAATTTCATGGACATATCATATGAAATAGAAAATTCGTCCATCCTCTCTTTATTAGTAGCAGATGTAACGGTAATATATCGAGGAATACAAAATATAAGCCTCCATGGTGTAAAATTAGTACAAACATTCATATTTTGCACAATTTTTTCAAGAGCAGCAGTATTTACCGTTTTGTTAGTAAAATAGTAATTCCTAGCCCAGGAGAACATACTTCTTATTCTTACGTTTCCGAAGCCCCTAGTTAAGATGAACAAATTCTTATCGTTTTGAATGCCAAGGACTAAAATAAATCCAAAGTACTGGATCATACCTCTGTGTCTCAATACCTACAACAGGCTGTTAACATTATTAGAATTTTTTTTTCTCCGTACATCCATAGTTAGGCCCACCTGGTTGGCCGTGCGGTCTAACGCACGACTTTCCGGGAGGGAAGGAGCGCCTGGTCCCCGGAACGTATCCGCCCGGCGGATTTGTGTCGAGGTCCGGTGAACCGGTCAGTTTGTGGATGGTTTTTAGGCGGTTTTTCATCTGCCTCGGCGAATGCAGGCTGGTTCCCCTTATTCCGCCTCAGTTACACTATGTCGGCGATTGCTGCGCAAACAAGTTCTCCACGTACTCGTACACCACCATTACTCTACCACGCAAACATAGGGGTTACACTCGTCTGGTGTGAGACATTCCCTGGGGGATCCACCGGGGGCCGAACCGCACAATAACCCTGGGTTCGGTGTGGGGCGGCGGAGGGGTGAAGTGGACTGCGGTAGTCGTCGTGGGGTTGTGGACCACTGCGGCTGCGCCGGGGATGGAGCCTCTCCGTCGTTTCTAGGTCCCCTGTTAACTTACAACATACATACAATACAATACATCCATAGATGGAATGGAGGACACTGGGACGTCAGCTGGTATAAATTTATATTAAAAATGAAGAAATTCCTCCAGCTGTATTTAAGGTGTCGATTTTATTTTGGCAACTAGTTCCAACGTTGTAACAACGTCATCTTCAGGCCCATACACTTGTTGACGTCAGCTGCGTGCGGCTGATACTCGAAGTCAGTGGTGAGATGTGGACGTGCTCCGTGTGTAGATTGGGTAGTAACTTTGAAATTTTTCTTTCAGTGTTTTCTTACTTACGGAAATTCAACATTTTGTGAGATGTAAATATTTTTCTTGTTGTTTAAGAAGGTTTACGGCCACTGTTAAAAGTCAAAGACACGACCAGTTTTGCAATCTATATTTCTACCATCATGTGTTGGTAGTGAGTCCAGAGAAGCGATATGTCTAAAAGCCGAAAAAAGCCCATTCCCCAACATTTTCATCAATGTGTTTTAAATTTCTATCTCTCTTCTAATATCTTGATGAGAATGTTGGGGAAGTGCTTTTTCCGGCTTTCAAATAGATCGCTTCTATGGACTGACGGTAAATACCTGATCATGCAAATGTATTTTTCGAAACTGATCGTGCCTTTGAATAAATATTTGTAGCAACCACAGCGGATTTTCTTATTCAATATCTAACATTTCGACTGTGGATGCTCTAAACAAAAATTGATTTCCCTTTGTTGCTGTCGCCCCATAAATAGAAAACCTGCTTGTGGCAGAGATGGAATACATGATTCTCCAAAGAAAAAGATAGGTTTAAAGACGTCCTCCCCGACAATACACATAGACTGATCAGCCAGAACATTATGATCATCGACCTACTATCGACATCAACCTGTCCAGGAGACAGCAGCGTCACCTGGCCAGCAATGACTCATCAGACACATGCAAGGTGCATGAAACATCAGTGAGCGTGCTGTCTGTGTGTAGAAGGGCGAAGGTTCACATTCTATCTGAGATTGACCGAGAGCAGATTGCGATGGACCAGAGGCTCGGCACGAGCATTCCGGAAACTGTGCGACTGTCGGGTGTTGGAGTGTCTTCAGCATGTGGCGAAACCAAGATGAAAACACGTGGGGTTAGGCGGCCATCCCTTATTGCAGATGTGAGACGTCGTAGGCTGGGTACACTGGTAAAATGGGACAGGCGACGAACCATGGTGAAACTAACAGCACACCTCAATGCTGGACAGAGTACAAGTGTGTTTGAACGCACAGCGGACCGAACACTCCTAAATATGGGCCTCCGCAGTGGACGACCTAAGCATGTGCCTTAACACCACGACATCAGCAACTACGACTGAAATGGGCATGTGATAATCGGCACCGGATGGTGGTGCAGTGGCAGAGCACATTGAATCCCGATAGGAGGGCGCAAATCCGTCGTCTTCCAGGGCAACAACTTGACACCTGTGCTACGGGACGGAGACAAACTGGCGGCGCCTCCATTATGCTCTGGGAAACATTCACGTGGGGATCCATGGGTGCAGTGGAGGTCGTGCAAGGCATCATGACGGCCAATGAATATCGTACACTATTTCATATATATATATATATATATATATATATATATATATATATATATATATATATATATATATATTGTCACTCACAATGGCAATCAGCTGTCTCATTTAACGAAAGCAAGGAAAGAGACGAAAGTTATATCATACAGAAAGCACTCTAGGAAAGCTCCGATGCGGTTATGTATAAAAAATTGTGTTACGTGTGACCAAGCTCGAGTACTAATGTAAACCAAGTCTCAAACTCGTGAAATTTTTCACTTCCTTTTCCATAGGAGTCATGCGAATAGTGATTTTTTTATATGTCTACGTTGCTGACACTCACTTTTTGCACAAGTAAGGTGTTATTCACGGCATGACTGAAATGATCGTGACCGATTGGTCAGTGATGCTAACGTTATTGAGTGATTCTGCTGTTAGAAGCAATTGGCGGGACACTAATTGTAAAAAAAGTTTTGTTTTTCCCTAAAACGAGAATGAGATATACAGGCAATTTGTAAATGTGCAAATTGTTGTAATGAAATCTTGAAACGTTATTCTGATTGGAATTCCCGTGAGTGAGGCCTAGAAACATGTATATAAAAACATATGTAATTAAGGCAAGGTGGAGAGCAATTACATACTAAACATTTTTAAGCAGCCAGTACTAAAATGGACTAGAAAACCTAATATTGTAACTGGTACAGACGTAGGCTATAGTAAATAGACTTAATGCACAGTTTCGTGCCGTAATACCCTGTGGCGATCTTGAGATAAGTTCTCGTCGTTCACTTGGAATGTTATTCCATCCAGGAGACAATTGAGGTTACGTAAAGGTTGCAGCTGAAAAGTGTTTTATGCAGTCTGGGCGCAACTACTGACTAGCAAGTCGACGGATGGTGTTGACGTGGATTAATTCTCATTCTTTGTGGTACTTTAGACGTGAAGTCCGAACTCTTGAAGTTTCAATGTGGGAATGAAGATAACTTTGTGATATTTGACACGATGTATAACGGCGATGCCACATCTAGCATCTATTTTGCTATTTTCTACTTAGCTGCTGTTAAGTGAATGAACTAGTTCAAGAGCTACTTACGGCGCTTTGTAATAAATATGCTCTGAAACGCCAAAGATATTGGTATAGGCAAGCTTATTCAAATACATAGATATGTCAACAGGCAGAATACAGCGCTGTGGTTGACAAAGCCTATACAAGACAAGTGTCTGGCACAGTTGTTAGATCGGTTACTGCTGCTACAATGGCAGGGTATCAAGATTTAAGTGGGTATGGATGTAGTGTTATAGTCGGGGCACGAGCGATGGGACACGACATCTTCAGGGTAGCGATGAAGTGGGAATTTTCCCGTTCGACCATTTCACGAGTGTATCGTGA
The DNA here is from genome assembly GCF_023864345.2 of Schistocerca serialis cubense. Classification (NCBI taxonomy): domain Eukaryota; kingdom Metazoa; phylum Arthropoda; class Insecta; order Orthoptera; family Acrididae; genus Schistocerca; species Schistocerca serialis. The sequence continues at coordinate 555,537,973 of NC_064642.1, read as the reverse complement.
ATATCAGGAATCCCGTAAAACATCAAATCTCAGACATCGCTGCGGCTGGGAAAAGGCCTGCAAGAACGGGACCAACGACGACTGAAGATAATTGTTCAACGCGACAAAAGTGCAACCCCTCCGCAAATTGCTGCAGATTTCAATGCTGCGCCACCAACAAGTGTCAGCGAACCATTCAGCGAAACGTCAACGATATTGGCCTTCGGACTCAAAGGCTCACTCGTGTACCATTGATGACTGCACGACACAAAGCTTTACACCTCGCCTGGGCCCGTCAACACCGACATTGGACTGTTGATGACTGGAAACATGTTGCCTGGTCGAAGAGTCTCATTTCGTATTGTTCCGAGCGCATGGACGTGTACTGGTATAGAGACAACCTCATGAAGCCATGGGCCCCCTCCTGTCTGCAGGGGACTGTTTAAACTTCTGGAGACACTGTAATGGTGTGGGACGTTTGCAGTTGTAGTGAAATGGTACCCATGAGACGTCTAGATAAGACTCTGAGAGGTGACACATATGTAAGCATTCTGTCTGATTACCTGCATCCATTCATGTGCATCCCGACGGACTTGGACAATTCCAGCAGGACAATGCGACACCCCACACGCTCTGAATTGCTACAGAGTGGCTCCAGAAACACTCTTCTTAGTTTAAACACTTCCGTTGCCCACCAGACTCCCCAGACAATAACATTATTAAACATATCTGGGGTGCCTTGCAATGTGCTGTTCAGAAGAGATCACCTACCCCCCCCCCCCCTCGTACTCTTACGGATTTATGAGATCATCCTCCCCCCCCCCCCCCCGTACTCTTACGGATTTATGGAAACCCTTGTAGGATTCATGGTGTCAGTTCCCTTCAGTACTACTTCAGACGTTAGTGGAGTCCATGTCACGTTGTGTTGCGGCGCTTCTGCGTGCTCGCGTGGGCGCCACACGATATTAAGCAGTTGTACCAGTTTCTTTGGCTCTGCGGTGAATATGTACAGTGTGAGACCATTCATCTTTTGCCACAATAGATAGTGTGGTTACCACTGATTCTTATTTACGCTTCACCCTTCCTTCTGAGAGAAACACCAGATCGTGCGAGCCCACTGTTGGCACTGCGCGTAACGGCAGGTAACGTTCTCCAGGTATTTCCCACACCCAGACTATTCCACCAGACCGCCACAGGACTTGCTGTATTTCACCGCTACAGATCACTCGTTTCCAGTCATCCACTGTCCAGTGGCATCGCTCTTTACACCATCTGAAGCGTCACCTACCACTGACCACAGAAATGTGTGGCTTATGAGAAGCCACTCGACCATTGCACCCCATGGCTTTTAACGCCCTACGCACGCTCATTGTTCTAGCTGGACTGATGTTAACACTTTAATACTCATGAGTGATTCCTTCCGCTGATATCATGCCATTTTTGACAACGACTCTCAGCAATGCTGGACGCTACCTGTCCTTCAGCACCTCAGGTCTGCGTGGTTTTGGTTTAAGTCTGGTTGTTCCCCCAGGTTACCGCTTTACTGTCACACCACCAACAGTCTCCTTGACTAGTTTAGATGTTCCAGCCGGATTTTTCACTCAGGTGACATCCAAAGACTGGTCCATGTTTGAAGTCATTGAACTCTTGTAACTTCCCTGTGTTTAATTTTGTGAACTCAGTTTAGGCTGAACTGGACAGCTGTTGTTTTTACTAGTATCTCTGTGTTGTAATTCTGATCAATGCAAGTGGTGTAGTTATGGATACACTTTCTGATAAAGGGGGCTCCAAAATGTCTGAAACGTATAACTGTATTTTTAATTAACTCTTCCAAAGTAGTAAATGTATATCAAATAAGCTGTTTTTCGAAATCCTATTGTTCAGTACAGTGAAGTGCTACAACGCAAGAAGCCACAATATAGATCGAAGATGCTACATAAAGTTACTAATTGAATTTTAAAGGATGGAATCACCAAAGTGTGTCTGTAAAATGGCCTGTTAATGTTCATATGCAATCTGACTGACAAAATTCTAGACACTGAATAATACACTCGCAAATATAACACTTCACTGCGAGAATAAGACTGTCTGCGTATGAAATGAAATTTGAAATGAACTCAACCTAACCTGACCTGATAATGTATTTTGAATAGCAAAGCTAATTGAATGATCTAACTGTAATTTGGCATGTAAAACTGACGCTAACAAACTGCATACGGCCTACCTGTGGTACGGAAACTCAGCACTTATCGAAGAGATGAACGTATTACACATTATGCAGGGCATAAGGAAGCAAGCTGAATAGGAAAGAAGAAGACTTATGCGGTACAATACAAGGACGTGCAACTATCCCAAACAGACGATTCTTCAAGTTTTAAGTAACTGCGTTTCGCTCTATACAATGCAGCGACACACACAGTCAGAAAACATGGAATTCTTTCGTGAGTAGACGGTGGCGGAATTTCAAAATTGCTAAATGTTCGGAAGTCATTTTGTTAGGAAGTCATTGATTTTTTCAAAAATGTATTGCAAAAGCTAAAACTCATTTTCTGACTATCACTATCATCATTACAATAGTTTATCATTTACTACAAGTATTTAATTTCTTGAAATGGTAAAGAAGTGGTAAAATCTATAACCTCTGAGTACAAGCCATGTGAACTGATATCTTTACTTACTCTCGTCTGAACAATAAACTATCTGACACAAACAAATGAAGAAAAATTCCACTAAAACTGCCCGTTTCAAAAACACGCGCAAGTAAACAATGCAGCAACAACTTACCTCATACTCTTCACTTGTGGAATTAATCTTTACCAAATCTTAATTCACAATTCATTCTTCTTATTATCTTTATTCCTTGTTCTGAAAGCTGTTTCCATTCGTTCTGCAGCATTGCATCCCCCGACCCTCTAAGTAGCTGCACTTAGAATGCTTACTGCATTGTCAATGCTACTGGCAACCAAACTGCTTCACTCCGAAACGTATCAACTAACGAAAACTATTGTCTGAATAATATTTAGCGTACAAATATGAAATATAACACAGCCCACGAAAATACACTATATCAAAAGTATCCGGACACCTGGCTGAAAATGACTTACAAGTTTGTGGTGCCCTCCATCGGTAATGCTGGGATTCAGTATGGTGTTGGTACACCCTTAGCATTGATGACAGCTTCCACTCTCGCAGGCATACGTTTAGTCAGGTGCTGGAAGGTTTCTCGGCGAATGGCAATCCATCCTTCACAGAGTGTTGCATTGAGGAGAGGTATCGATGTCGATCGGTGAGGCCTGGCATGAAGTCGGCGTTCCAAAACATACCAAAGGTGTTCTATAGGATTCACGTCAGGACTCTGTGCAGGCCATTCCATGTTATTGTCGTGTAACCACTCCGCCACAGGCCGTGCATTATGAACAGGTGTTTGATCGTATTGAAAGATGCAATCGCCGTCTCCGAATTGCTCTTCAACAGCGCGAAGCAAGAAGGTGCTTCAAATATCAATGCAGGCCTGTGCTGTGATAGTGCCACGCAAAATAAGGGGTGCAAGCCCCCTCCACGAAAAACGCGACCACACCATGACACCACCGACTCCGAATTTTACTGTTGGCACTACACACGCTGGTAGATGACGTTCACCGGACATTCACCATACCCACACCCTGCCATCGGATCGCCACATTGTGTACCGTGATTCGTCACTCCACACAACGTTTTTCCGCTGTTCGATCGTCCAATGTTTATGCTCCTTACACCAAGCGAGCTGTCGTTTGTCACTTACCGTCGTGATGTGTGGCTTATGAGCAGCCCCTCGACCAAGAAATCCAAGTTTTCTTACCTTCCGCCTAATTGTCATAGTACTTGCAGTGGATCCTGATGCAGTTTGGAATTCCTGTGTGATGGTCTGGATAGATGTCTGCCTATTACACATTACGACCCCCTTCATCTGTCGGCGGTCTCTGTCAGCCAACAGACGAGGTCGGCCTGTACGCTTTTGTGCTACACATGTCCCTTCACGTTTGCACTTCACTGCCACATCGGAAACAGTGGACCTAGGAATGTTTAAGAATGTGGAAATCTCGCGCACAGAGTCACCTGACCACATTCGATGTCCGTGAATTTCACGGAGCGCCCCATTTTGCTCTCTCACGATGTCTAATGAATACTGAGGTCGCTGATATGGAGTACCCGGCAGTATGTGGCAGCACAATGCACCTAATATGAAAAACATTTTTAGGGGGTGTCCGGATACTTTTGATTACATAGTTTATAATGCTCACATATCCTCTTCCTTGCATGCCAAAAAAAAAAAAAAAAAAAAAACCTCACGTTCACCTGACCAACCATTCTGCTGTTAGCCGGCCGGAGTGGCCGAGCGGTTCTAGGCGCTACAGTCTGGAACTGCGCGACCGCTACGGTCGCAGGTTCGAACCCTGCTTCGGGCATGGATGTGTGTGATGTCCTTAGGTTAGTTAGGTTTATTTATATCTAAGTTCTAGGCGACTGATGACCTCAGAAGTTAAGTCCCATAGTGCTCAGAGCTATTTGAACCATTCTGCTGTTGCCACTTCTCTATTTACTTTCCGCTTGCTATCATATTGTCGGATTCGCATCCCGTGACATCTAGTGGTCAATTCTACGTTACATAGTGGTGTCCGTATATTTATGATATTCTGGGTACTCCTCCTCGACGAACTGAGGCCCTTATGAAAGCTAGAGACGTTACACTCAATCAACGTAACATGTAATTTTACTGTCTGGTTTACGCTCAGCTCACACTTCCCGATGGTACGTTCTAACTGAAATTAACTTAAATTAGACGTTTCTTCAGTCTTAACTGGAATAGCACTGCTCTCGAAACAGATGACGCTCTGTGAAATGTACATTGACGGAAAGAAGTCGTAATACCAAAAAGCAATGAATGTAGGGCAATGAAATTTAGGGATTACATTTGTGTATGTAACATGTTAAAGCGCTTAATATTGCACGATCACAGGTTAATGCAAGTGCGAGACAAGACATTGCAAATGTGACATGCTGGTACAGATGCCGGACGGCATCTTGTGGGACAGAGTTTCATATCTGTTGGACTTGGTCTGTAAATAGAGGAACAGTTAATGCTGGTTGTGGATGACGCTGATAATGTCCATATGTGCTCGACGTGATCCAGTAAACCAGGGCAACATGTCGACAATCTGTGGAGTATGTTGGGTTACAACAGTGGTATGTGGACGAGCGTTATCCTGTTGGAAAACAGCTACTGGAATGCTTTTTGAATGGCAGCACAACAGGTCGAATCACCAGACTGACGTACAAATTTGCAGTCAGGTTGCGTTGGATAACCACAAGAGCGCTCCTGCGATCATATGAAATCGCAACCAAGACCATAACTCCAGTTATGTAACATGCAGACAGGTTGGTCACAGCCCGTCAGCTGGCACACCTCTACCAACGCACGGCCATCACTGGCACCGAGGCAGAAACGGCTTTCATCAGAAAACACAATATCTCCACTCCGCCCTCCAATGAGCTCTCGCTTTATACTACTTAAGTCGGAAACGGCGATGGTCTGGGGGGGGGGGGGGGTGGGGGAGGGGGGTGTCAGTGAAAATGCACGCTACAGGGCATGTGGCTCGGAGCTGCCCTTGCTATCAATCTGCGACAGTTCGTCGTGCCACTGTGGTGCCAACTACTGCTCAAATTGTTGCTGAAGATGCAGTATGATGCGCAAGTGCCATACCGCGAACACGATAGTCTACCCTTTCGGTACTGACAAGCGACCGTCCAGAGCCCAGTCCCCGTACAGTATCGTGACAACCACTGTCAGCTTTCATGTACAGTGGCCCCGTTCCTGCCAAGCTTTCTGCAGTACAGCAGAAGGAACATCCAGCTTCCCATAGCCCTGTCACACAACATCGTCCAAACTCACAATCAGTGAGATGTTGATAGTGGTCTCTTTGTCACTTTAAAGACTTTCTTGACTAAAATCAACTCACCACGTCCAGTGAGAAGGGTAACTAACGTACGCGACAGATACTGCGTGTGTTTAAAGCAAACCTGATTTGCATTCTCATAGCGATGCAAGACCTGTTCTAAGCGAAGAAGGGAAAGCAGAAAGGTGGAAGGAGTATATAGAGGGTCTATACAAGGGCGATGTACTTGAGGACAATATTATAGAAATGGAAGAGAATGTAGATGAAGATGAAATGGGAGATATGATACTGCGTAAAGAGTTTGACAGAGCACTCAAAGACCTAAGTCGAAACAAGGCCCCGGGAGTAGACAAGATTCCATTAGAACTACTGACAGCCTTGGGAGAGCCAGTCCTGACAAAACTCTACCATCTGGTGAGCAAGATGTATGAGACAGGCGAAATACCCTCAGACTTCAACAAGAATATAACAATTCCAATCCCAAAGAAAGAAGGGGTTGACAGATGTGAAAATTACCGTACTATCAGTTTAATAAGCCACTGCTGCAAAATACTAACACGAATTCTTTACAGACGAATGGAAAAACTGGTAGAAGCCGACCTCGGGGAAGATCAGTTTGGATTCCGTAGAAATGTTGGCGCACGTTAGGCAATACTTACTCTACGACTCATCTTAGAAAATAGATTAAGGAAAGGCAAGCTACGTTTCTAGCATTTGTAGACTTAGAGAAAGCTTTTAACAATGTTGACTGGAATAGTCTCTTTCAAATTCTGAAGGTGGCAGGGGTAAAATACAGGGAGCGAAAGGCTATTTACAATTTGTACAGACACCAAATGGCAGATATAAGAGTCGAGGGACATGAAAGGGAAGCAGTGGATGGGAAGGAAGTGAGACAGGGTTGTAGCCTCTCCCGAATGTTATTCAATCTGTATATTGAGCAAGCAGTAAAGGAAACAAAAGAAAAATTTGGAGGAGGAATTAAAACCGACGGAGAAGAAATAAAAACTTTGAGGTTCGCCGATGACATTGTAATTCTGTCAGAGACAGCAAAGGACCTGGAAGAGCAACTTAACGGAATGGATAGTGTCTTGAAAGGAGGATATAAGACGAACAAAAGCAAAACGAGGATAATGGAATGTAGTCGAATTAAGTCGGGTTATGCTGAGGGAATTAGATTAGGAAATGAGACACTCAAAGTAGTAAAGGAGTTTTGCTATTTGGGGAGCAAAATAACTGATGATGTTCGAAGTAGAGAGGATATAAAAGTAGACTGGCAATGGCAAAGAAAGCGTTTCTGAAGAAGAGCAACTTGTTAACGTCGAGTATAGATTTAAGTGTCAGGAAGCCGTTTCTGAAAGTGTTTGTACGGAGTGTAGCCATGTATGGAAGTGAAACATAGACGATAAATAGTTTGGACGAGAAGAGAATAGAAGCTTTCGAAATGTGGTGCTACAGAAAAATGCTGAAGATTACATGGGTAGATCACATAACTAATGAGGAGGTATTGAATAGAATTGGGGAGAAGAGGAGTTTGTGGCACAACTTGACAAGAAGAAGGGACCAGTTGGTAGGACATGTTCTGAGGCATCAAGGGATCACCAGTTTAGTATTGGAGGGCAGCGTGGAGGGTAAAAATCGCAGAGGGAGACCAAGAGATGAATACACTAAACAGATTCTGAAGGATGTAGTTTGTAGTAGGTATTGGGAGATGAAGAAGCTTGCACAGGATAGAGTAACATGGAGAGCTACATCAAACCAGTCTCTGGACTGAAGGCCACATCAACAACAGTGAAGCTACTAGCTCCACTCTTACGCTACTGGCGCGCATTTTGAATAGACATTATCTTTCAGACCTAGAAACACGCCTACCAACCTCCGTTTTTGTCATTCAACTCCTTCTTGATGTTGCTTTTTATCTTGTTCCCCGTCAGTGTACCTATGGGCCCAGCGTAGTCTTGCTGATCACCTGGATGTGAGAGGACGGATGGGACGGCTCTGCATTTCTCGCTTATTCCTGTCGTAAGTCGGCGGCACACTACAGACAGCTGACGAGCGGCAGACGCTGCAGCCACGCGAGTCTTCCACCCCAGGCGTGTGGCAGCCCTGCTCCGTGCAGCCCGGGCGCCGGCTAGCTAGGAGAGAGTCACGTTATAGCGGCGTGCCGCACTCAGCCTTGGCGACTGACTTTAACAATCCAGAACGATTCCGGCAGCCTTGCTCTATTTAACACGGGTGCAGCGCCTAACTGGTCTTACATAAGCCGTGTGACAGCACACCTACCGTACGTGCAACACCTACGAGTGAAAGCTCAGACGAATTTATGTCCACCGTTCACAGTCACCTTTCCGATATCCTTGGATCCCGATGTGTTTAATTTTCCGAAACTTTGGGAATGTTGCATTGTGTTCGACGCTGTAGGAACAGGCGTGGTGTTTACCCGTGCCAGGAACAGAATAAACATGAAACTGGCCTGCAGCGGGTCAGACGTAATAGAGCAGGTTCTCTAATGACCGCCGTTTATCATATTTTATAGCCGACATTTCTTTGACACCGGTTGAAGCCTGCCGAACGCTTTATAGTTACATATTCACTCACTTCTTGTCGAGTTAATAGAGCACTTCTCGGTCTTTGATATCATGAGTCTAAAGGTTACTCTTTCGATGGAATAATCTGCCGGATATTGACATCCCATCCATTCCCTCGCCCCTTTATAAATGACGAAAACAGTGTGATCTCAGACGCTGATTAAACATCTGAACACGTACAAGGCCACGCTGTTACTGAATGAATATTTAGCAACACTAGTGGTGTAAAGTAGGTGACGTGCGAGATCTGTTCTGTTAACACTGTATTACAGAGACTTTCCAGAAACTGTTGGAGCAAGTGTCGAAGTCTCTATAGCGGCCTAGCTCAGTTACTGTACAAAGAGACGGGCTAAAATAAAATTAAAACTGCTGTTGCAGTCACAGATTCGGTTTGCTTATACAACTGCGAATTTACTGGTAATAGATACGCGGATGCACACCATTTCTTAAAAAGACAATGAATTTAATTCGCTTCGTTATGCATTCAAAGTAATTTTCTCAAGCCATCTCAGAGAACAGATAGCTTGCATTTGTACAGGTCTATCAAATGGTAGGGACGGAGAAATTTTCGAGTTCACCATACTCACAAATTCGTCAAAATAGCGTACAACTGCAGAAGGTCAAGTGGGCGACGGCCAGAAGGCTGGCGCCACCCCAGTAGCGCCAACCTGGCCGAGCTCCCCTCAGCTGAAAATTTGAGCGACCGGCGACATTTCCGCCCTCGCTCATGTTGGCAGTATAGATCTTCTGTTGTCGGAGGAAGCACGCAGTGTGCGAGGATCCGAGAATCGCTCTCTAGCCCTCTGTTTGCGGCAGTAGTTGCTAAGGCCAATTCGTGATGGTACATTGTAGGTAATTGGAAATTTGTGGTAAGTTTCTATGGGAGCAAACTACTGAGGGCCTCAAAATGTCTCTAAGCATTATGGGACTTAACATCTGAGGTCATCAGTCCCTAGACGTAGAACTACTTAAACCGAACTTACCTAACACACATCCATGCCCAAGGCAGGATTCGAACCTGCGACCGTAGCGGCCGGCCGCGGTGGTCTAGCGGTTCTAGGCGCTCAGTCCGGAACCGCGGGACTGCTACGGTCGCAGGATCGAATCCTGCCTCGGGAATGGATGTGTGTGCTGTCCTTAGGTTAGTTTTAATTAGTTCTAAGTTCTAGGCGACTGATTACCTCAGAAGTTAAGTCGCATAGTGCTCAGAGCCAGTTGAACCTTCTTTTTTTTTTTTTTTTTTTTTTTTTTTGCGACCGTAGCAGCAGCGCTGTTCCGGACTGAAGCGCTTACAACCGCTCGTCCACAGCGGCCGGCTACTGAGGATATCGGTGCCTAGGTTTACACACTACTTCATCTGACTTAAACTAACTTAACGCTAAGGGCAACACACATACCCGTGCCAGAGGGAGCGCCCCTGTAGAGTTCATTTCTTAACCAGCAGTCGTGCGGCAGTATAGGTCAGTTTGCGCTGCGTGTGTTTCTCTTCCATCGCCATGGAAGCAACCAAGAACCAGTACGCTCAGTTTTAATCAAGTCATTCACGGTAGAATGCTCACAGAAAAGCAAACAGTGTGTACGATGTTCGTATTCGCTTTGGACCTCGAGAGATCAGCTTCCCGGTTTTATGAATGTTAATTCGGTAGTCTTCGTCGTGTTGGCCCTGTGGCTGTACTTGCAAAGTGTTTCCACTCATGGCTCTTTATAGTAACTTGAGATTCGAGTCCTGAGTTCATCTTTGCTGAAATGCATCAAAACTGTCTCTAGCGACTGGAATAAATGTCGTTATCTTTGTCCGGGTACTGTGTCTTTCCGTGTAACTGTGACCTGGCCCAAAACAAGCCTGTGGGTCACCTATGTAGTCCGAAATTGTAGACTGGTTAATTACTACCTATTTGTATCGATTATGCCTCTCACTTCATTATGTCTGCATTTCTTTTCGCTGTCTGTTACTAGTCTGTAGTCTAGCCCTGTTCCCTTCATTAACAAATTAATTTCATTAAGCAATCGATATCGCAGCAGTACGTGAAGAAGGATCCGACGCCATAATGGTTCGGAGAGCAGGAGATCATCAGGTGAAGTTCTTCCAATTTGATGGTAGGTAAGTCGGTGACAGGAAGAACTGATTTAGTTATTTCATTTCGATCCCACCGAGGCCAAAAGAAACGAGAAAGCTACAACACTCGCATTATTATTAGTAGCCAAAGAGTTGGTCATAGATTCAGAGAGATTCAGAATAAAATTATCGTGATATTTGAAGGATTATTAAAATAAAAGCCCACTAATAACAACGAAAGCGTGAACTATTTGCTAGACAGTGATAAGCTGCCTTTTATTGCTCATGCAGTTATTGGCTGGATCGAAAGCTTCTTCGATGTACTCCGTCAGTCCTATCCGATAACGAACCCATACCGCGCAGCAGTATTCTAAAAGACAACGGACAAGCGTAGTGTAGGCAGTCTCCTTAGTAGATCTGTTACGTCTTCTGAGTGTCCCGCCTATAATGAGAGGACTGTGACACATTGCGATATATTTAGCCCGACAAGATGGTAAATTCCACACAATTAAACTATTCTTCTAGCAAATGTTGTTGATGAGAAAAGTACATTTAACGATATCTGTGTAGTCGAGTGTATGTGGTACTTCAACTAAGGTCTGTGATGAATGTATTCATAACACTGTAGTCAACGTCAGAAATAAGCAATATTTTTAGATGCACAGGCTTGTTCCCAGTAAAATTAGCTTCAAAAGTAAGTACTACAGATGTATGGTTTGTTTTAGAAATTAAATTATTTTGCCCAGTAGCAATCACGAACTATGTGGAAAAGAAAATGTTAGACAGAAATACCAACATATTCTGGGAAAGTAGATTTAACAGTGTTCACCATGTACTGTTATAATTTATAGGGGACAACTGGATTGTGTAGTTATTTGTTTATCAAAAATGGTTCAAAAATGGCTCTGAGCACTATGGGACTTAACATCTGAGGTCATCAGTCCCCTAGAACTTAGAACTACTTAAACCTAAGAACATCACACACATCCATGTCCGAGGCAGAATTCGAACTTGCGACCGTAGCAGTCGCGAGGTTCCGGACTGAAGCGCCTAGAACCGCTCGGCCACCGGGCCGGCTATCAAAACTGGGCATAGTTATGGCCCAGAAAACTTTATCATATATAGTGGTTTTTTGGGAAAATGTGATTTAATTTATGCGAGTATACTTAAAATAAACGATATTACTTGATTATCGTTTTTTACATTGTATTAATATCATGATATTTGCATGCATTTATATTGGTGCACTATGTCAGGGTGAAAATCCTAAACAAAACGTGTTTTGTAACATTTTGACTACATCTACATGGATACTCTGCAAATCACATTTAAGTACCTTGTAGAGGGTTCATCGAACCACCTTCACAATTCTCTATTATTCCAAACTCGTACAGCGCGCGGAAAGAACGAATACCTATATCTTCCCGTACGAGCTCTGATTTCCCTTATTATGTCGTGGTGATCGTTTCTCCCTATGTAGGGCAGTGTCAACAAAATATTTTCGCATTCGAAGGAGACAGTTGGTGATTGGAATTTCGTGAGAAGATTCTGTCGCAACGTAAAACGCCTTTGTTTTAATGATGTCCAGCCCAAATCCTGTGTCATTTCTATGACACTCACTCTCATATTTCGCGATAATACAAAACGTGCTGCCCTTCCTTGAACTTTTTCGATGTACTCCGTCAGTCCTATCCAATAAGGAACCAATACCGTGCAGCAGTATTCTAAAAGACAACGGACAAGCGTAGTGTAGGCAGTCTCCTTAGTAGATCTGTTACGTTTTCTGAGTGTCCTGCCTATAAAACGGTTAGCCTTCCCCACAACATTTTCTGTGTCTTTCTTCAATTTAAGTTGTTCGTAACTGTAATTCCTAGGTATTTAGTTGAATTTACGGAGTTTAGAACGTAATATGATTTTTTGCAGCAGTTTAAAGCTGGGCACAAGATCTGAAACGTCAGCATTTTCAAACAGTAATTAAAATAAGTGTTTAATCACTTGATGCAGTCACATGCCAGCTATTGTACAACCAATCTTCCGGTTCATGAGTGTGAAACAGGAGAGGTGATGTCACAACATACACCATGACCTATGAAAGCAGATCTATGGCGTCACCTGCACTGGTGCAAAGCTTGTGATTGGTGGATTCTGGAATAATATAAACTCCAGTCTGAGTGTAAGACTGGGGGAGATTGGTATGTTGAAACGGTGAACTTCCGCAGTGCACATTCACATTGACTCCTGACATTAATTGTGCAGTGGGATTGTTGAAAACGTTAATCTTCCTTTACTTCGTTTTAGTGTAGAATGTTAGCAATTCGAACTGTTTCACTTGTATTGTGAGCCGTGTCATTAATCTGAATGGCATCATGAAACTATCAAAAGCTGCCGTAATGTATATTTATTAACAAAACAACTACACTCAAGAGCCAAAAAAAAAGAAACTGGCACACAAGCCTAATTTCGTATAGGGCCCCCGTGAACACGCAAAAGTGCCGCAGCACGATGCGGAATGGACCCGACTAATGTCTGAAGTAGTGCTGGAGGGAGATGACACCATAAATCCTGCAGCAGGGCTGTTTACAAATCCTTAAGAGGAAGAGGAGGTGAAGACCTCTCCTGAACAACACATTTCAAGACATCCCAGATATACTCAGTAATGTTTATGTCTGGGGAGTTTGGTGGCCAGCAGAAGCGCTTAAACTCAGAAGAATGTTCGTGAAGCCACTCTGTAACAGTTCTGGATATGTGGGTGAGGCATTGCCCTGCTGGAATTTCTCAAGTCCGTCGGAAGGCACAATGAACATGAATGGATGTAGGTGATCAGACTGGATGCCTATTCACGTGTCATCTGTCAGAGTCGTATTTAAATGTGTCAGGGGTCCCATATAACTCCAACTCACATCATTACAAAGCCTCCAGCAGCTTGAATAGCCCCCTGCTGACATGCACGGTCCATGGATTCATGAGTTCTCTCTATACCCGTACACGTCCATCTGCTCATACAATTTGAAACGAGATTCGTTCGACCAGGCAACATGTTTCCAGTCATAAACAGTCCAATGTCGGTGTCGACGGGACCAGGGGAGGAGTAAAGCTTTGTGTCGCGCAGTCATCAAGGGTACACGAGCGGGCGTTTGGCTGCGAAACCTCATATCGATGATGTTTCATTGAATTGTTCGCACTCTGACACTTGTTGTTGCCCAAGCATTGAAATCTGCAGTAATTTGCGAAAGGGTTGCACTTGTGTCACGTTGAAATACTTTCTTCAGTCGTCGTTGGTCCCGGCTTGATGGATCTTTTTCCGACTTCAGCGATGTCGTGAAATCGTCGTAGGGGAAAATCCCCATTTCATCGCTACTTCGGATGTGCTGTGACCCATCGCTCATGCGCCGACTGTACGTTCAAACTTAGTTAGATCTTGCTAACCTGCCACTGTGGCAGCAGTAACCGATCTAACAACTGTGCCAGACACTTGTTGTCTTATATAGGCGTTGTCGACTGCAGTGCGTATTCTGCCTGTTTATATATCTCTGTGTTTGAATACGCATGCTTATACCAGTTTCTTTGGTTCTTCACTGCAGTTTTGGCTAGACGTTATGCTGAACTACAGCAAGAGACTGTCAATTTTTGAAGGTGTTGATTGATAAAAAATGTATAATTCGTGTATATAGCTTGACATGCTGAACTACAGCAACAGACTGTCAATTTTTGAAGGTGGTGATTGATAAAAATTGTATAATTCGTGTATATACAGGATGGAAAAGTGTCTCAAGTATCTTAAGACAGGAAAACGCACTTTCACCTGGCACACCCGAGGTGCATGATGTAAACTGGCTTGTCTGTCTTAAGGTAAATGAGATATTTTTCCGAGACAGTTTATTTTACACAGTGTATACACTATGTGATCAAAAGTATCCTGTCACCTACTAGTGGACTTTAACATGGGGTGTGTCTACCCTTCGAGTTCATGACTGCTTGAACTCTACTAATGACACTTTCAATGAGGTGTCCGAATGTCTGTGGAGGAATGGCAGTTCATTATTCCTCAACATGTGAAACCAAAAAGGGTAATGAAGTTGAACGATGGGGTGTGGAGCGAAGTGAAAGTTCTGACTCATCCGAAATGTATTCCGTTCCGGTCGGGATAATGGGCATCCAATTCCATTTCAGGAATGTTACTGTCCACAAACCAGTGCCTCAGAGCTGCTGCCTTAAGGTAGAGTGCTTTATTATGCTGATGCAAACAATCATCGTGTCAGAACTATTCCTCTGTTGTACGCTGAGCACAGTGTTGTAAAATGGGTTCACATACAACCGCATTTAGCGTTTTCTCAAGCGAACTGATGGAACCAAAACTTAATAATGAAGCCAACCCCAATATCGTAAAACCTCCTTTAACTTCTCTGTTGGCAAGGAACATGGCACCGGGTACCGTTGTCCAGGCATACGACACAGTGGTTCATCACTCCAACCAGATACCGTAACTTAGTTCTACGCATCCACCACGCAGTTGCGTCGCTCTGTACCCCGCTTCATGCGTCGCTTAGCATTAACTACATAAATGTGTAGATTATGAAGAGCTACCCCATTCTTTCCAACTTCTTACATACAGTCGTTACGCTACTTGCAACTCACGAGTGATTCCTTACGCTGATTTCCTACAACTTTTTTGGAACCACATTCTGGTGTGCTTGGCGGTCCCTGTCCGTCAGTACATTACCTCTGCGTGGTCTTGGTTTCGCCATGGTCTTTTCTTCGCGTTTTCATTTCACAGTGACATCACCAGCAGCCGATTTTGGAAACCTTACAAGTGCTGAAACATCGCTGATGGGTTTGCTACTCAGGTGACAATCAATTACTAGCCGACGTTCGAAGTGACGGCGTGACCGGTTGCTTTTGAACAAATCTTGTGTACAAGGCGTAAATTTTAAGTTGACAAACCAGAATAACTATAAAACTAAGCTTCACATGAAAAAATGTGTAGACTCCAAAGTTGATTATTTTCGAGGGGGACATCTGCTGGTGCTAAAATTATCCCGCCACCCCAGCCCCCTGGAGGTGAGGCGGGAGGCAACTTTAAAATTTCAAATGGGAACCCACATATTTTATTGCAGAATCAGATTCTACATAAAAACCTACGTACGTTTTGTCTTAAACATTTCTTTTGATTATTGGCAGTTGGCGCTGTAAGTCCAGAAAATCCATGTTCTCATTTTAGCATGGAAAATGGTCACGGATAGATGAAAAATACTTATTTACTTCGTAAATTTTCATTCGCTAAAACTAAAACTCTCGCCATAAGGTGGGGTTTGAGAGAGAGGAATTAGAGCTTTACAAATAATGACAAACGTCTTATCCAAATCTGCGGAAAAAAATTAATATTTGGGTCAACATTTGTAAAACCCTAATTCCTCTCTCTCTGAAACCCCACCCTATGGGGAGAGAGAGAGAGTTTTAGTCCTAGCGAATCAAAGTTTACGAACTAAATAAGTATTTTTTATTTATCCGTAACCATTTTCCAAGCAAAAATGAGAAAATAGATTTTCTTGAATTACAGCGCCAACTACAAAGAATCGAAACAAATGTTTAAGACAAAATGTACGTAGTTTTTGATGTAGGATCTGATTCTGCAATAGAAAATGAGGGTTCCCGTCTGAAATTTTGAAGTTGCCTCCCCACCCCCAAGGGGGCTGAGGTGGCGGGCTAGTTTTAGCACCAGCAAATGTCCCTCTCGAAAATAATCAACTTTTGATTCTTCACATTTTTTCGTGTGAAGCTTAGTTTTCGAGTTATTCTGGTTTGTCAACTTAAGATTTACACCCTTTATAACAGGGGCGTATGTTAGATTTGTGTCTATCTGTAACATGTATTCACATGTATGCTAGAAATTTCAATTTCTTTAACCATGTAGTAATTTTACTATTTTATTTAGATGCTGCAACTGGAAACAGTCACATTTTTGAAATTTTAATTGAATTAGTCTCTAGCTCCAAGGGCAGTCTCCAATTTCTTAATTGGATTATCTATTTCAGGACAATCGACCCCTTCTTCAGATGCACCTTGTGTATATACATCTCTTTATTTATAGTTTGAACACATCATAATCGAGCGAGCAGGAGCAGTGGTTAGCACAATGCAATCACATTTGTGAGGACGACGGTTCAAACCCGCGTCCTGCCATCCTGATTTAGTTTTTCCGCGATTTCCCTAAATCGTTTCCGGGAAATTCCGGGATGGTTTCTTCGAAACGGCACAGATGAGGTCCTCCCCATCCTTTATAATCCGAGGGGGCTGAGACCTCGCTGTTTGGTCCCCTCCCCCAAGTCAACCAATCAACCAACCAGTTCATCATACGACTGTGTTCCCGTCTTCCATCACGATGGGTAGTTTAAATATGTATTTGACGCCGGGTGCTTTCATTTAACCTGACGTATGATTAATCCTTGAGTCTCTGTTATACAAAATAGTTCATCACATCTATTTTAGCATGTAACGTTCTCATACGTTTTTACGGATACTCGGTTGACTTGAAAATAGTTTCTTCATGGAAACTGGTAGTCTGTGGATAAAAACTCATGAAGGGAACTTTCATTACTTCCAAGATGTCATCCTTTAAATACACTGAAACTGTGCATTACTTTTTGTACAGTACATAAAGTAGCACGCTGGTCAGAATATTAGGCATCCGCAGAAGACATCACGCTAATACCTGGTAACTCCGAACCTATCCTTGAAAAAGGGCTTCTATTCAGGATGAACGAGACCCGGCAGTTTCACACCATGTTATATCCACCCTCGCACGATCCAGTGTATTCCAAGCTGATGCATCGTTCCCAAACAGTTGGGTGTACTATCACACGGTCGTCTGTGATTAAATCGATCGGAGTGAGGGTTGGTATCACAACCACAATTTAAAATGTATCGGGGTAAAGTTTATGTGTGCTTAGAGCATGGTTTGTAGCTTGGGAGCTGTTAGGCCCCGGCTTATATAGCCTGTTCCATCAGGACACAGTGCATATGTACATAAAAGAGGACATGAGGCCATTTGAAAGGAGAGTAAATTCCTGACTACGATGTACTGGGAAAGCTGCGATAAAGTCGAGTGAACCTGTGAAGGAGAATGCACACAGACTGCTCGAGGACCTCTTCCTCATTGCTGTTAGAGCAACGGTTCCCAACCTTTCTGAGTGCAGTCACATATTAGCTAGTAATCCCCACCCTTTCTCTCATCATCATAAAAATTGAGACTTAACTTTAGAATGAAATAAGTATTTAAATAAAAATCAACTCTTAATAAATGACTTTTTAAATTAGATTAAAAAGTATGACGTAATTTCTCATACCCCCAAAAAGATTCCCATCCCCAAACAAATATCGCAAAAATTCATGATCGCGAGTTTTTTACAGCTGTGAAAATACTTGTAAGATTTAAAAAGACAAACGTGTCGCTCTTTCAGCAGATAATAACGTGGAGGTGAACTATTCATGCGTCAGCTACGTATTGCACGCGCCACGCGTTTTTCTTTTTAATTCTCTCAAGTATTTTCATAGCTATTAACAATTCACTTTCAAAAGTTTTCGGGGCTATCTTTATGGGGTCAGGAATCTGTATAGCACGAGCAGAAATTATTTTACACCGTTTACTTCGATTAAAAAACGTGGTATATTAAAAATTGATTTAAATAGTTATTTTCTGCTTTTTACTCTTTTCATAGTTTTTCAAATGTTTTGATGGGATTAAAAATGAGACATATGGTAAATTCCAGACTTACTTCAGTTTCTCTTCACTTAGTCAACCAGTGTCCTGTTTCTTTTTACGAGTCTCTTACTAAAAGACGGTGAAAGTGAAAAATCAGAGAGATTCAAGCTCACAAGGAGATCTACCAGGAATCATTCTTCACGCAAATCATTCACGGCTCGAAGAGGGAAATGGGGAAATGAAACTCCGCCACACTCCAGATAAGAAAGCGAGATAATACTGAATTTTCATCCAGTTCTGATCTATGTTCAAAGTTTGAAGTCGGCTCATCGGTACGTTAGTTTAAAATCAGTCGCAAAATTTGAAACAAAAAACAAAACCACAAGAAAGCAACCTAATACGAAGTGTTAGAAATAATTTTCTTTGAACAATTTCCTTTTTAAGACGATGAAAGATAAATGTATTTAATTTTTGTAAGTATTTTATTGAACCACAACTAAAGAGTCAGTGAGACAGTTGGTACTCTTTATTTCTAAAAACTTTTTTTTCATATGATAAGATGAAGACATTCTCGGTGCATCGCGAATTCTACCTACAACATCTCCTCAGGGAAGAAAGCTTACTTACCACACTGAGGTTAGACACTTGATAAAGTACATGCTTCCTTTGCACCACTCTTCTCCCTAGCGACACTTGTTTCAGCCACATCCGTTTAAAATTAATCATTAAAATGTCTACACTATGCTTTCGTCTACTGTTTACAAAACACTTGATTCCTGGACTCCTTACTTCTGCACTGGCAGATATTGGAAGACTTCGTGCTGCCAATATTTGCGTCTGACCACTATCACTAATAATACACTCCTGGAAATTGAAATAAGAACACCGTGAATTCATTGTCCTAGGAAGGGGAAACTTTATTGACACATTCCTGGGGTCAGATACATCACACGATCACACTGACAGAACCACAGGCACATAGACACAGACAACAGAGCATGCACAATGTCGGCACTAGTACAGTGTATATCCACCTTTCGCAGCAATGCAGGCTGCTATTCTCCCATGGAGACGATCGTAGAGATGCTGGATGTAGTCCTGTGGAACGGCTTGCCATGCCATTTCCACCTGGCGCCTCAGTTGGACCAGCGTTCGTGCTGGACGTGCAGACCGCGTGAGACGACGCTTCATCCAGTCCTAAACATGCTCAATGGGGGACAGATCCGGAGATCTTGCTGGCCAGGGTAGTTGACTTACACCTTCTAGAGCACGTTGGATGGCACGGGATACATGCGGACGTGCATTGTCCTGTTGGAACAGCAAGTTCCCTTGCCGGTCTAGGAATGGTAGAACGATGGGTTCGATGACGGTTTGGATGTACCGTGCACTATTCAGTGTCCCCTCGACGATCACCAGTGGTGTACGGCCAGTGTAGGAGATCGCTCCCCACACCATGATGCCGGGTGTTGGCCCTGTGTGCCTCGGTCGTATGCAGTCCTGATTGTGGCGCTCACCTGCACGGCGCCAAACACGCATACGACCATCATTGGCACCAAGGCAGAAGCGACTCTCATCGCTGAAGACGACACGTCTCCATTCGTCCCTCCATTCACGCCTGTCGCGACACCACTGGAGGCGGGCTGCACGATGTTGGGGCGTGAGCGGAAGACGGCCTAACGGTGTGCGGGACCGTAGCCCAGCTTCATGGAGACGGTTGCGAATGGTCCTCGCCGATACCCCAGGAGCAACAGTGTCCCTAATTTGCTGGGAAGTGGCGGTGCGGTCCCCTACGGCACTGCGTAGGATCCTACGGTCTTGGCGTGCATCCGTGAGTCGCTGCGGTCCGGTCCCAGGTCGACGGGCACATGCAACTTCCGCCGACCACTGGCGACAACATCGATGTACTGTGGAGACCTCACGCCCCACGTGTTGAGCAATTCGGCGGTACGTCCACCCGGCCTCCCACATGCCCACTATACGCCCTCGCTCAAAGTCCGTCAACTGCACATACGGTTCACGTCCACGCTGTCGCGGCATGCTACCAGTGTTAAAGACTGCGATGGTGCTCCGTATGCCACGGCAAACTGGCTGACACTGACGGCGGCGGTGCACAAATGCTGCGCAGCTAGCGCCATTCGACGGCCAACACCGCGGTTCCTGGTGTGTCCGCTGTGCCGTGCGTGTGATCATTGCTTGTACAGTCCTCTCGCAGTGTCCGGAGCAAGTATGGTGGGTCTGACACACCGGTGTCAATGTGTTCTTTTTTCCATTTCCAGGAGTGTATTAACAACAGTAACAATACATTGTGGGACCCACAGCAGTGTACTAGCCATTATACAGGGGGATTCAGCTGCCCTACCATTAGGTTACACAATCCACAACGCCTTCAAATACGAAGCTCACGGTTTTCATGTTCTCTCATTCGCTATGTGCAAAGTATTAGGCCTACAGAAAAAAAATTAACAGGGTCTTTCTGTAGGAAATTTAATGTATATGAATGTAGCGCTGGGATACGTTTTCACTAGTGTCCGTAGTTTCAGAATTATTCAAGAGAAACGCAGAAAAGTGACCTTCAAACGCGTTTTTCGTGAACAATTTGGAAACGTTGGCCTCCAACTACAGCGTATCCCAGTACAAAACTTAACTACATTAAGTTTCCTTCAAAAAGATCCTGTTCATTTTTTCTGTAGGATGAATGGTTCACACGTAGCGAGCGAAAGAGAATGAAAATCCTGAGCGCGGTATTTGAAGACATTGAGGGATGCATAGGACCGAGCGGTAGAGGAAGTTGAATAAACCAGTGTAGTTACCCTTGTTATGTAGATAAGTTCCTTCATTGTTGCGAAACAGTTAATGAAGCAATTTCTGGTCTATTGCGGATACGAAATATAGCTCGGAAAAAATATTTTCGTGAGCTATTTACGTATATTTTAGCTATATGTCGCAATTACCAGCCACAGTAGCCAAGAGCGCTAACGCGCTGCGTCCTGGACTCGGGTAGGCGCGCCGGCCCCGGATCGAATTCGCCCGGCGGATTAACGACGAGGGCCGATGTGTCAGCCGGCCTGGATGTGGTTTTTAGGCGGTTTTCCACATCCCGCTAGTTGAATACCGGGCTGGTCCCTATATTACGCCTCAGTTACACGGCTCGCAGACACCTGAACTCTTTCGCACTATTCAATGGCTTACACTCGACACAGACAGTTGGGATACAATAATTCCGTCCCGGGGGGGTACGGGGTGGCGGCAGGAAAGGCATCTGGCCACCCCTTAACCATTAACATGCCAAATCCGATTAACGATGGCTCAGCCTGCGTAACTGCAGGACAAGGCTCAAGCGATAGATAAATAGTCTATATGTCGCAATTTTACTGTTACAGATACATGGTATAAAGTACAAACTTTTTTTGTAGTGGGTGGACTATCTCAGCAAAATGTTCATGCATTCGTTTCACGAGCTGTAACCTTCATCATGCTGTGTCACACACTAACGCTAGTATTTGAAAAAATGTAATTATTGTCAATTTATGTAAATAGTACTACTATCTCACAAAACGGTGATAATAGTACTGGTATTGTAGCTAAATATAACTCTGAAAAAATATTTTCATGAGCTATTTAAGTATATGTGATGTATATGTCCCAATTCTACAGTCATAGGTACATGTACAAAGAACAAAGTATGTGTGTAGTGAGGGCACTATCTGAGCAAGATGTTCACACATTCGTTCCACGAGCTGTAACCTCCAGCAAATTTTGTCACACACTAATGCCAATATTTGAAATAATTATGTGTAACTTATGTAAACAGTGCATTGTCTCACAGAATGATGATAACACAAATGATATTTTACAAGTAATTTAGTTTCATGACCGAATCGTAATTGAACACTTTTGTTGTTACCCCTCAGAAAATTACACTACTGGGCATTAAAATTGCTACAGCAAGAAGAAATGCAGATGATAAACGAGTATTCATTGGACAAATATGTTACACTAGAACTGACATGTGATTGCACTTTCAGGCAATTTGGGTGCATAGATCCTCAGAAATCAGTACCCAGAACAAACACCTCTGGCCGTAATAACGGCCTTCATACGCCTGGGCATTGAATCAAACAGAGTTTGGATGGCGTGTACAGGTACGGTAGCCCATGTAGCTTCAACACGACACCAAAGTTCATCAAGAGTAGTGACTGGCGTATTGTGGCGAGCCAATTGCACGGCGACCATTGACCAGACGTTTTAAATTGATGAGAGATCTGGAGAATGTGCTGGCCAGGCCAGCAGTCGAACATTTTCTGTATCCAGAAAGGCCCGTACAGGACCTGCAACATGCGGTCGTGCGTTATCCTGTTGAAATGTACGGTTTCGCAGGGATCGAATGTTGGGTAGAGCCACGGGTCGTAACACATTTGAAATGTAACGTCCACTGTTCAAAGTGCCGTCAATGCGAACAAGAGGTGACCGAGACGTGTTACCAGTGGCACAGCATATCATCACGCCGGGTGATGGGCCGGTATGGCGATGGCGAGTACACGCTTATCGCAGGCGCTCCTGTCTGTGATGCAGCGTCAAGAGTAACCGCAGCCATGGTCTCCGAGCTGATAGTCCATGCTGCTGCAAACGTCGTCGAACTGTTCGTGCAGATGGTTGTTGTCTTGCAAACGTCCCCATCTGTTGACTCAGGGATCGAGACGCGGCTGCACGATCCGTTGCAGCCAAACGGATGCCTGTCATCTCGATTGCTAGTGATACGAGGCCGTTGGGATACAGCACGGCGTTCCGTATTACCCTCCTGAATCCTCCGATTCCATATTCTGCTAACAGTCATTGGATCTCCACCAACGCGAGCAGGAATGTCGCGGTACGATAAACCGCAATCGCGTTAGGCTACAATCCGACCTTTATCAAAGTCGAAAATGTGACGGTACGAATTTCTTCTCCTTACACGAGGCATCACAACAACGTTTCGCCAGGCAACGCCGGTCAACTGCAGTTTGTGTATGAGAAATCGGTTGGAAACTTTCCTGATGTCAGCACGTTGTAGGTGTCGCCACCGGCGCCAACCTTGTGTGAATGCTCTGAAAAGCTAATCATTTGAATATCACAGCATCTTCTTCCAGTCGGTTAAATTTCGCATCTGTAGCACGTCATCTTCGTGGCGTAGCAATTTTAATGGCCAGTAGTGTACTTTTCACCCCTGAGCAAGGTAATTACCCACAGGTTGGAGACCACTGTGTTGGTGTGTTTCGTATCATTACAAAGATCCTCATGCAGACTGACGACTGCAACAATAATGTTAGAAACAATATGGAATACTAGTTCTTGTTGACATTTAACCTGTTTCAATTTAATGAAGTTATTATCAGACATTACTGTGCTGTAATTATTGTAGCACCTACGCCATGTTATCGCAACCATGCATGAAAGTGACCCAAGTCAAAAAACGGCAACTTTTAGTGTAGGTCGCAAAAATTGCTTGCTACGTGCTGCAGCGTGCACAAAAAAGTCGCATCTCTATCTCTCGACACACCCACTTCAGAGCACTTGTGTCAGCTTGGTTGTAGGCTGCATCATTTTGCGCCAGCTCGGAGACCATGGCTACGGCTACCCTTGACGCTGCATCACAGACAGGAGCTCCTGCGATGGTGTACTCAAGGACGAACCTGGGTGCACGAATGGCAAAACGTCATTTTTTCGAATGAATTCAGGTTCTGTTTACAGCAACATGACGGTCGCATCCGTGTTTGGCGACATCGCGGTGAACGCACATTGGAAGTGTGTATTCGTCATCGTCATACTGGCGTATCACCCGGCGTGATGGTATGGGGTGCCACTGGTTACCCGTCTCGGTCACCCCTTGTTCGCATTGACGGCACTTTGAACAGTGGACGTTACATTTCAGATGTGTTACGACCCGTGGCTCTACCCTTCATTCGATCCCTGCGAAACCCTACATTTCAGCACGATAACGCACGACAGCATGTTGCACGTCCTGTACGGGCCTTTCTGGATACAGAAAATGTTCGACTGCTGCCCTGGTCAGCACATTCTCCAGATCTCCCACCAATTGAAAACGTCTGGTCAATGGTGGCCGAGCAACTGGCTCGTCACAATACGCCAGTCACTGCTCTTGATGAACTGCGGCATCATGTTGAAGCTGCATGGGCAGCTGTACCTGTACACACCATCCAAGCTCTGCTAGATTCAATGCCCAGGCGTATCCAGGCCGTTATTACGGCCAGAGGTGGTTGTTCTGGTTAGTGATTTCTCAGGATCTATGCACCCAAATTGCGTGAAAATGTAATCGCTGTCAGTTCTAGTGTAATATATTTGTCCAATGAATACCCGTTTATCATCTGCATTTCTTCTTGGTGTAGCAATTTTAGTGGCCAGTAGTGTACATTCAGCAGGAGCTCTAAAGTGATTTTCAAAGTGAGTTTTTAAAGTAATAATTTGTTAACAGGTCAATTCCGTATCTGATTATTTAAAATAGCTCAGTATCTAAATAAATCGGCGATAGTAGACAGGTATATACATTTTTTTCCGTCCAGATCGGTCCTCAATAATTCTCCGTAATGTACGACTGCTTCCTGCTGAAACTCTACGTGTAAGGTCTTATTAGCCTCGTGTGGAGACAGATGGCCAGTGAGTTTCTAGTATCAGCAAAAGCCGCACTCAAAAGAAACATGACAGTTGGCAAAAAAGAACGCTTATGAAAGCGACAAGCCACAGCTTGTTGGACCACCTGCGGCGTCCAGCGCTGTGGCAGGTTTCCGGCTCACAGACGACTCTCTTGGTCAGAGGACGACAAGCAGCTGCCACTAGCAACCAGCTGGTACATGTACAATTCAAGCAGCTAACTCAGGCGCAAAAAGTAAGGAGTTCTCAACCATATGAATTTACTTTAATAATGGAAAGATTATTAGCTTAAAGATGCTCTTCATTAGTTATTCTGCTGCGTTGGTTGTTGCTTGTTCCATTAAGAGCGCACACTCGTCGTATAGGGTGAGCAAAATATAAGGAGCGATCGAAAAGTTTCCATTTGAGGGTGTTCTTGTAGCATAGATGCAAAGTAGCGCGACTCTGATGCGGATGTACATTGCCCCTACTGATGGGTTTTATGCAACCCGCAACGCCCTCGAAAACCATGCATGAGATTTTTATACCTTCTCGCTTCCTACGTACGTACTACTAGTCCGACTGAAAAACTGAACAGAACTTTTTGTTGCAAATTTAATGTAGTCAGTTTTGTACTGGGATATGTTTTTGTCATGGTTTTCGAGTTACTCAAGAAAAACGTATTTGATACTAATTTTTGTACGTTTTTCTTGAATAATTAGAAAATTGCAGCCTCTAGCGAAAACGAATTATGGTGTAAAGTTTAACTACATTACATTTCCTACAAAAAGTTCAGTTTTTCTCTAGGACTAATAGTTTGTGCATAGCGATCAAGAGAATATGACCACTATGCACATGGTTTCTGAAAGCAAAACTGATGAAGACTTCACAAGCCAAAATCGCCAAAAAAAGCTTTTTATTGGATGACCAGTTTCAGCAGAGCTACGCTGTCATCATGTTTTTGAATCTGATGATGACAGCATAGCTCTGTCAGAACTGATCATCCAATAAAGTGCTTTTTACCCTAGCGATCTCGGCTTGTGAAATTTTCGCCAGCTACTACACGTTGCAGACAGACCCCACGCTGACCATGTCACAAATATGTAAGTATTTGAAGGCATTGTTGGTTGCATAAAACCCGTCGGTAGGGGCAGCTGAATTTTCTTGAGTATTGTAACAGGGGGTGCCCTGTAAGCACCAGAATGTAGACAGGATATTACTGTGTCATTTATATATCTTCCTGACATGCGAGTGGTAGATGCAGAAACGTGAACTACGGCGATGTTACTACGAAATGCGTCCAAACAGGACCAAGGTGCTATTATTCTTTTCATGGCTGTCCACGGACGAACACTAGCAGATATCCACTGGAGAATGTAGATTGTGTATTGGGCATCATGTATGTTGAAAACACCGTTGTTGAATGGTGCACAACAGTGGGTGCTGCCGCATCTTGTCCCCATATCGCAGATGGCGTAACAGAGAAGGTACGACGACTCAAGTGGGAGATACTCGAGGACCTGGCTTACAGTCCTGATCTCTACCCCCTGAGATTTTGATGCCTTCAGTCTCTTGCAAAAGGCCTTGAGGTGTCGACGATTCCTGTCAGATAAGGATGTGCAGCAGGCAGTTACGGATTACTTCATGCAGCAAAACACGGTGTTATATCAAATGGATATCTTCAACCTGGGGAGTCGTGGTCTTCGAACGGAAGCTTTTTGATCGTCCTTTATAAAACTGAACTTGGAAATATATTATGCCCCTTAAGATAGACAGCCCAACCTACATGATCAGGCTTAAGAGCGGATGATGTAATTTGGGTTATTATTTTTAATGCCAGAGAATAATGTTTACTTAATTTTCTTGATCCTGTTCTTTGTATATTTGAGTAAAGGAGAAGAGCAAATGTGTGAGTACACCTCTATTGGTCTTTAACTGCGCAGTAAATTTAATATCATTATTCTTACTTCAGAATCCTAATGTGGAATTACTCTTGACTAGCGGACTTAAGCCTATTCATTATAACATCACGAGATTAGGTCGAGACATGATTAGATGGTCACGTCAGCTGCTTAAATTTTGGTCGAACCTCCCGTTATACAACAGCATATTATACACAATCAAAAGATATGTTACAAGGAGTGTGGGATGGTAGATACATATCATGTGAGAAGATTGTGCTAATAAACGTAAGTTCTGAAACGCTTCATTTGCGTGCTAGTTTCTCTGAAATGTGGAGGAGGATGTATGCAATTTCGACCACACAAGCTGGGCAAGGTGTAAGGCAGTCAATATACACTCCTGGAAATTGAAATAAGAACACCGTGAATTCATTGTCCCAGGAAGGGGAAACTTTATTGACACATTCCTGGGATCAGATACATCACATGATCACACTGACAGAACCACAGGCACATAGACACAGGCAACAGAGCATGCACAATGTCGGCACTAGTACAGTGTATATCCACCTTTCGCAGCAATGCAGGCTGCTATTCTCCCATGGAGACGATCGTAGAGATGCTAGATGTAGTCCTGTGGAACGGCTTGCCATGCCATTTCCACCTGGCGCCTCAGTTGGACCAGCGTTCGTGCTGGACGTGCAGACCGCGTGAGACGACGCTTCATCCAGTCCCAAACATGCTCAATGGGGGACAGATCCGGAGATCTTGCTGGCCAGGGTAGTTGACTTACACCTTCTAGAGCACGTTGGGTGGCACGGGATACATGCGGACGTGCGTTGTCCTGTTGGAACAGCAAGTTCCCTTGCCGGTCTAGGAATGGTAGAACGATGGGTTCGATGACGGTTTGGATGTACCGTGCACTATTCAGTGTCCCCTCGACGATCACCAGTGGTGTACGGCCAGTGTAGGAGATCGCTCCCCACACCATGATGCCGGGTGTTGGCCCTGTGTGCCTCGGTCGTATGCAGTCCTGATTGTGGCGCTCACCTGCACGGCGCCAAACACGCATACGACCATCATTGGCACCAAGGCAGAAGCGACTCTCATCGCTGAAGACGACACGTCTCCATTCGTCCCTCCATTCACGCCTGTCGCGACACCACTGGAGGCGGGCTGCACGATGTTGGGGCGTGAGCGGAAGACGGCCTAACGGTGTGCGGGACCGTAGCCCAGCTTCATGGAGACGGTTGCGAATGGGCCTCGCCGATACCCCAGAAGCAACAGTGTCCCTAATTTGCTGGGAAGTGGCGGTGCGGTCCCCTACGGCACTGCGTAGGATCCTACGGTCTTGGCGTGCATCCGTGCGTCGCTGCGGTCCGGTCCCAGGTCGACGGGCACGTGCACCTTCCGCCGACCACTGGCGACAACATCGATGTACTGTGGAGACCTCACGCCCCACGTGTTGAGCAATTCGGCGGTACGTCCACCCGGCCTCCCGCATGCCCACTATACGCCCTCGCTCAAAGTCCGTCAACTGCACATATGGTTCACGTCCACGCTGTCGCGGCATGCTACCAGTGTTAAAGACTTTTTTTTTTCATTTATATTATTTGTAATGTATCTAAAAGCTGCACAACGAACAAAAACGAACAAATAACGTAAAAGCCCGCCTCCACGTGGCAAGACTTGGGCAACAGTGTGAGTGGGATCGGGAACAGGGGAGGTAACTCACATAACCACTCCTGGGCCCGAGCCCAGTCACAGTGGCTAAGAGGCTTAATACGACCCACCATAAGCAATTAGAAGGTGGGTCAATAAATAAAGAGCAGCAAGTGAAAAAAAAAAATGAAAAAAAAAGTGTTAAAGACTGCGATGGAACTCCGTATGCCACGGCAAACTGGCTGACACTGACGGCGGCGGTGCACAAATGCTGCGCAGCTAGCGCCATTCGACGGCCAACACCGCGGTTCCTGGTGTGTCCGCTGTGCCGTGCGTGTGATCATTGCTTGTACAGCCCTCTCGCAGTGTCCGGAGCAAGTATGGTGGGTCTGACACACCGGTGTCAATGTGTTCTTTTTTCCATTTCCAGGAGTGTACATTACTGTCAGTAAATATTTAAATTCACTTACAATAGGTGCTCAACATGGTCGGCACCAACTTCGACACATTTTGTGTATCGCTTGATGAAGTCTTGCAGAACCCTTGGCAAGATTCCCGGCATATCAAGGACGACTCCATCTGCCACTTTTATTTGTGCCACAAGATCTCGTGGTGACTCCACGGACGTCTCGTATACCAGTATCATCATGTTCACCCAGAAATAAAAAAAAACAGTGTCGTCAGGCCCGGAGAGCGAGAGGCCAAGGATTAGGCAAGACATTATCAGGCAATACACGAAACATACGTGAATTAAACTGGTGCTGACTGAATGCAATAATCATTGTCTCGTTTGCTCGTTGCCTAGTTTGTGTGATCCAAAATAAACACGTCTTCCTCCACATTTCATAGACACTAGCACCCAAACGAAGCGTTTTAGCACGTAACTTTACTGAGAAAATATGCTCACATGCTACCCATCTACCAACCACCACGCATTGTAAACATAAATTTTGATGCACACTGTACAATCTTTTCTATTTTCTCCCACATCTTTCAATGACGCTCCAGGTGTGATCTTTGTGCTTTACTTGGATTCATCTCTTTGGACAATGGAAAATTCGCTCCTCCTAAACAAATTCTTCCAAAATTTGTACTGCTTTACATGTTGACATTCCACGAGAATCATTTCGCAACATCTCCACATTGTCGGAAAGGACGCCTGGAAGTGTGAGTAATTTGTTACTCTGACTTCCACGCACCACTGTGTTTTGAGAATTTATAGCCGTGATTGCAACTAACGCCTAATGGGTAAAATATTACATCCACTTAAGAGAACTCATTTGACACTTTGGAGCGAGTGTCAGACGTCTGAATGTGCTATGGGACCTAGAAAATCTGAAAAAGTCTACATATAGTGGAGGTCTGTGAAGCTAAATGGAAGTAAACAAGGATTTCATGTTTATAGCAGATCAACAGCAACAG
The DNA here is from genome assembly GCF_023864345.2 of Schistocerca serialis cubense. Taxonomy (NCBI): domain Eukaryota; kingdom Metazoa; phylum Arthropoda; class Insecta; order Orthoptera; family Acrididae; genus Schistocerca; species Schistocerca serialis. Next base: position 555,508,112 of record NC_064642.1, on the reverse strand, counting down.
AAAATGGTAGAAAGAGAGTAGAATTCGTTATAAATAGGAAGGGTCGACAGAGAGTGTGCTATTGGGAACAGTTCACTGACAGGGTTGTTCTCCTAAGATTACACATCTGACTAACACCTACAACAGTAGTTGAGGTACGTGTCGACGTCACGGGCTGAAGATGTAGAGATAGAGAAAGTATATGACGATGCTGAAAGGGTAATTCAGTATGTAAAAGAATATGAAAATCTAATAGTCGTTGGGCACTGGAATGAGATGGTTTTACGTAAGGAGTAGAAGAAAGGGCTACGGGAGAACATGGGCTTGTTACTAGGAATGAGATAGGAGAAAGAGTAACTGAGTTCTGTAACGAATTACAGCTAGTAACAGCGAATAATCTGTTCAAGAATCGCAAGAGGAGGAGGTATACTTGGAAAATACTGGGAGGTACGGGAAGATTTCCGTTAGATTACATCGTGGTCGTACAAACATACCGAAATGAGACACTGGATTGCAGGGTGTACTTAGGAGCAGATACAGACTCAGATCGCAATTCAGTAGTGATGAAGTGAAGACTGAAGTTTAAGAGATCAGCAAGGAAGAATGAATACGCAAAGAAGTGGGACACAGACGTATCAAGGAATGAAGATATACGCTTGCACTTCACCACGGCTGTAGGTACTGCAATAATGAATATCTCAGCAGACAGTTCAGTTGAAGAGGAATGGACATTTGTAAATGGGTCAATCACAGAACTTGGAAAGAAAAACATAGGTTCAAAGAAAGTAACTGTGAAGAAATCGTGTGTAACAGAAGGAATACTTCAGTTGATCGATAAAAGAAGGAAGTACAAAAATGCACAGGGAAATTCAGGAATACAGAAATACAAGTCGCTGTGGAAACAATAAACAGGAAGTGCAGGGAAGTAAAGACAAAAATCGAAGAAGAAATGATTGTCGGAAGGAATTACTGAGCATATAGAAAAGTCAAAACAGCTTTCGGTGGAGTATAAAAGCAAGGAGGGTAACTTGAAGAATGCAGTGGGGAATTCAACTGTCAAATGGAGAGGAGAGAGCGGATAGCTGGAAAGAATACATAACTGGCCTCTGTGAGGGGGAAATTTGTCTGATGACGTGATAGAAGAAGAAACAGGATGCGATAGGGACGAAATAGTTAAGCCAATATCAGAATCAAAATTCAGAAGAGCTTTTGAAGACTTAGAAACATACAAGGCAGGAGGTATAGGTAATATTCCATCAGAATTTCTAAAGTCATTGGGGGGAACTGGCAACAAAACGACTATTTACATTGGTCAGTAGAACTTATTAGTCTGGCGACATACCATCTGACTTTCGGAAAAATATAATCCACACAATTCCCAAGACTGGAAAAGCTGACAAGTGCGAGTGCGAGTCAGCGCAAAAGCTAATGCTTCGACGTCGCTGACAGGAATAATATACGGAAGAAAGGAAAACAAAATTGAGGATGTGTTAGATGTAAGGCAAAGGCGCTAGAGAGACAGTTCTAATAATGGATGCAAGATTAAAGAAAAATCAAGTCATTTTCATAAGATTTTTCGACCTAGAAGAAGTGTTCGACAACTTCAAATTGTTGAAGATGTTCGAAAGTCTGAGGAAAATAGCTACAGGGACAGACGACTAATATACAACATGTAAAAGAGTCAAGAAGGAATAGTAAGATGGAAGACAAAGAGCGATGTGCTTGGTTTAAAAAGAGTATAAGAGATAGATGTAGATTATCGCCCATTCTGTTCAGTCTATGCATCGAAGAAGCAACGGTGGAAATAAAAGAAAAGTTGAAGAGTGAAAGAAAATTCAAGTTGAGAGGGTATCAATGATAAGATTCACTGGTGACATTGCTATCCTCAGTGAATTACAGGATGTGCTGAATGGAATGAACAGCCTAATGAGTACAGAATATGCCTTGAGAATAAATGGAAGAAATTCGAAAGTAATGAGAAGAAGCAGAAATGAGAACAACGAGAAACTTAACATCAAGATTGATGCCCACGACGTAGATGAAGTTAAGGAATTATGCTACGTAGGCAGCAAAATAACCCAAGACGGTCGGAGCAAGGAGGATATTGAAAGCAGACTAGCAATGGAAAAAAGGGTACTTCTGCTCAAGAGAAGCCTCTAGTATCAGACATAGGCCTTAATTTGAGGAACAAACGTCAGAGAATTTATGTTTCGAGCAGAGCATTGTATGGCAGTAAAACATGGACTGTGGGAAAACCGGAACAGATGGGAATCGAAGCATTTGAGATGTGGTGCTACAGAAGAATGTTGAAAATTAGATAGACTGATAAGGCAAGGAATTAATAGGTTTTGCGCACAATCGGAGAGGAAAGGAATATATGGAAAACGATAACAAGAAAATGGAACAGGGATATAGGACATGTGTTGAGATATCAGGGAATAACTTCCATGGTACTAGAGAGAGCTGTAGGGGCTGAAACCCGCAGAGCATGTGCTTTCTCGGAGTCAGTTTTCAAAGAAAACCAGAGTAACGCGTAAACAGAGGTTAGACTTTATGCAGCAGATATTTGATGACGTATATTCAGGTGCTACTCTGAGACGAAGAGGTTGGCATACGAGAGGAATTCGTGGCGGGCTGCATCAAACCAGTCAGAAGAGTGACGACTCAAAAAAAAAAAAAAAAAAAAAAGTCATGGGTGTGAATGTGTCAGTCGATTTTACGGTGTCAGCGTTGTAAGCTGGGGCAACATAGGGAGGTGTCAGAACGGCAGAAACGAGTTATGTTTTTGGACATGTCCACGGTCACTCCATCAAACTAGTTGTCTAATTTGCTTGAGTATCAACGCAGACTGTTCAACTGTATGGTGATGTAGGTTAAGGTCCCAGACATTACACCTTACAGCCATCCGCCCTGGTGTGCCCTCATTTGGGAGTAATCGACGAAAAAATGTCAGAAATTCGCGTTATCTTCTATACCCTTAATAAATGAATTTTGTACATTCTGGTTTCGTAGTGTAATGTTTAAGGTCAGATCCTCACGTGCAAAAGGTTGTGGGTTAGAACATCGTCAGGTGCATTAAAGTTTTCTATTTTTAAATCTTTATGAAAATGACTTTGGTTATTATTTTTATTCAATTAATTGGTTTAAATGTACTATACTTATTTCTATTTTTTTGTCACGTCATTTTAATCAACATATTAATTTCTTCTTTTGTTCTCATTTTTCTTCCTATCAATCTTTTTCCAGTTCGTCTTTGTTCATCTGAATTGATAATTATTTATCTGTGAAAATATGCAAATATTTACAAATGCTGATCTGTTGGTCAAAAAACAAGAAACAAAACAATAATTTTTACTCCCACGGAAAGAATCACAACACCAACTGAATTAAAGTAGTGAAATTTTGGGAATACATTTGTCTAGGTAACTTATTTCAGTGTTAAACATTGTAACACCACAGGTTAATGTAAACGCGAGAAAAGCCACTGCGAATGTGAAACGCTGATACGTTAATAGCGGTGTCACCGCCAGACTGTTGAATGCAAACAAGCAAACGTGCATGAATTGTGTCGTACAGGTGCCGGGTGTCGGTTTATGGGATGAAGTTCCATGCCTGTTGTACTTGGTCGGTCCATACAGGGACGGTTAATACTGTTTGGTGGACTGGAGATAGATCGAGCAGGCCAAAGCAACACGTCTACACTATTTAGAGCACGTTGGGTTACAAGAGCAGTATGTGGACGAGCGTTATCCTATTGAAAAACAACTCCAGGAATTCTGTTCATGATCCCGGCGGAGGTTCGAGTCCTCCCTCAGGCATGGGTGTGTGTGTTTGTCGTTACGATAATTTAGGTTAAGTAGTGTGTAAGCTTAGGGACTGATGACCTTAGCAGTTAAGTCGAATAAGATTTTACACTCATTTAAACATTTTTGAATTCTGTTCATGAATGGCAGCACGGAAGGTCGAATTACCAAACTTGCATTCAGGGTGCGTGGATAACCACGAGAGCGCTCCTGCTGTCATATGAATTCCCACCCCAGACCATAACCTCAGTTGTAGGTCCACTGTGTCTACCACGATTATAGGTTGCTTGCAGGCCCTCAACCAGCATCCCTCTAACCAACACTCGTCCATCACTGGCACCGAGGTAGAACCATCCTGTATCAGAAAACAAAACAGACCTCCACCTCGCTCTCCTATGAGCTCTCGCTTGATAGAACTGAAGTTGTAAATGGCCGTCGTTCGGAGTCGGTGGAATGCACGCTACAGGACGCCTGTCTCCTGTCTTTGACGTGGGCGATTTGTAGCACTTCGTTGTTTCACTGTTTTGCCAGCTGCTGCTCAAATTACTGCTGCAGATGCAGTACGATGCGCCAGAACCATACGCCGAACAGGATGGTCTTCTCTTTCGTTAGTACCACGTGACCTTCCGGAGCCCGGTCTTCTTCTCGTGACCGCTGCAGCAATCATGCACAGTGGCTACATTCCGGCCAAGTCTTTCTGCAATATCAGGGAAGGAACATCCTGCTTCTCGTAGCCCTGTCACGTGATCTCCTTCGAACTCAGTGAGGTGCTGATAACAACGTCTTTGGTGCCTTAAAGACATTATTAACTAACATCAACTCACAACGTTCCGTGTCTCCGGCCGCTGTTGCCGAGCGGTTCTAGGCACTTCGGTCTGGAACCTTGCTGCAACTAGGGTCGCAGGTTCGAATCCTCCCTCGGGCATCGATGTATGTGATGTCATTAGGTTAGTTAGGTTTAAGTAGTTCTAAGTCTAGGGGACTGATGACCTCAGATGTTAAGTCCCATAGTGCTTAGTGCCATTTGAACCATTTCGTTCCGTGTCTTAGGTAAGTAATGCCCACAACTACAACCGGTAAATCAACCTGATTTACATTCGTTATATTGGCGCTATTAGCGGTACCCTTAAGCAACTGGTGTGAAATTTGAGTAGACATAATCATTCAGCTGTGCAAACATGCCTACATCTTCAGATTATGTCGCACAACTCGTTCTTGGTGTGGTCAATTATTTCCGTTAGTGCATAGTGACTCTGCAATGGTGTCAAAAAAAGTACTTTTCGTCACAAGATGAATATTTTTTTGGATGCATATCTTCATACAACTATTTAAAACAAATATTCTTATTGCCCTACCTGCAAAAAACGCAGATGAAAATTTATATGGAAGATGGGATTCTAATTACACCAGAATTCAAGAAAAATGAGGCATAGAAATAATGAATGTAATAAAATTGACGAAAATGTAGAATCATAAAAAGGAATAAATTGAACCAAAGTTAACACAAAAATACAAATAAAATCATGCGAAGAAAGTTTCCGAGGGGAAGAAAAATGATAGGGAGAAAAATGAGAGCAAATGGGAATGTTAATGAGTTACGACAGTGCGGCGAAATTTGGAACTAATTTGCTGTGGCAGCAGACGACCGAAGCTAGCACCTTTGCTAACAGCGTGGCATCGGCTGCAGCGCCTCTCCTTGCCTCGTGACCATATCGGTTGGGCCCCTGACGACCGTGGCCTGGTCACATGAATCCCGATTTATGTTGGTAACTGCTGATGGTAGGGTTCGAAGAGGCGCTGATCCTATGAAGCCATGGACCCAAGTTGTGGACAAGGCACTGTAAAATCTGATGGTGGCTCCATAATGGTGAGCGCTGTGTTTACATGGAATGTACTGGATCCTATGGACCAAGGGAACCGAATATTGACGGGAAATGGTTATGTTCGGCTACTTGGGGAGCATTTTGAGTCATTCATGGACTTCATGTTTCCAAACAAGGATGCGCTCTTTATACCGGATGATCAAAAAGTCAGTATAAATTCGAAAACTGAATAAATCACAGAATAATGTAGATAGGGAGGTACAAATTGACACACATGCTTGGAATTCAAGACACGCACGCAGCAGCGTGGGAAAAATTTGAGTACTGCACTGACGACATTCCGTGCATCTCAAGAAGGGCATATTGAACACCTATAAGAAGGTATGAAGAACAAACTTTTTGAGTTTCCCATTCATCAAAAATCAAAATTCATTGCGTATCTTTATTAGTTTCATAAATATAGACATGCCAAATTGGATGACTCTTTTTGATATGCCCTATACTATGACGCTGTCATTGCTGTTTCAAGTTTCTTTGAAATTATTCCTGAATATATGAGAATAAATTATCTGTAATGCCCTCAGTGACCTCTTGACACTTAAATAACTTCACTAAGGTTTCACCCATAAACTTTTGTTTCATTATTTCTGTAGGTGCTAATCCTGTCAAATGAGGAAATGAAATGTTACCTGCGTTCTGCCTCAACTAATTTTAGTTAGATTAGAGGTGTGACCTGAAGGGGTACAGGAACCATAATAAGATCACCTGAGATCCTATTTTGGATTGCCATACTTATGCACCATACTTATCATTGTCATTGACTTCGTCTCCACTGGCTGAAATCTTGAGGCTGCAAACTGAAGTCCAAATTATGTCTTGAGGGCACAAAATGAAAGAGGTTACTTTTCCTTGAAATGTAATCTATTGAACTATTTTTGTGAAATAACACATTTCACTTCATATCCTTGCCTCAGGAGAGTGATGTCACCATCATTACAAAAAAAAACCTTTATTAACCAAATAAAATTAATATTAATGGCATCTTTCACCACGTCTGTCTTCTTAAACACAACTTATCTGTAATATATTTTCTTTTTTCTTTTTTTTTAAACTTCAAACTGAAAAGGCAAAATGGAAACCACAATAGCATGGCATATATTATCTTAATTTTAGCTATTTTACATTTCAGGCTTCAAATTGAATAAAACACCAGTGCTAGTAAATATTCCAACATTCTGGCCAAATTCATTTTTATTTTTTCTTCTAATAAGAAGTTTTATAAAACTATTCAGAAGTCACATCATTTTTATTTACTTCTATAACTCGCTGAGCTCTTCCTCAGTCACATTTTCGTATAGTACTGTTCTTAAAAGTAATCAGACTATTAACTGATTTGTCTTATCAGTTTCATATAGCAATCAGCAGACTCTTTTCTGATCAATTTTTGTTTATCATATTTTAAGTTTATAGTAGTTCAAAGGTTTACTCGATCCAGGGGCTATGTACAGACATCAGAGTATCTTTCCATTACATTTCCAAAACTATGAATGTTTTACTGACCTCTTATTTGCTTCTAGGTTCCAAAGAGTAAGGCAGGTAACTAGGGAGGGACTATACTCCAGTCCAGATTACACTACCTACACTTAAAAATTACGTACCAACCCAACCATAGTCACTGCAAAGCATAAATATCCCTTTATAGAACTATTCATTATCATTCAATAAGAAAATTTTAAAAAATCCTGTATGTTTGCTGTAATACTTTTATCGCCATTCTCTCTGTAGAGACATCGAATCAAACATGGCAGCGTATTCTATTTGGCCAGTCTAGCTCGTTTACGTTACTGTTGTGAACTTGAGGAGTTATTGATCAATTACAGTCATCAACCTTTCATTGCCTCTTGTATGATATTCATTACTTATTACTCTTAAAATCCAATAATAGTCCACAAAGCTCTGAGCACTGCATCCTTATTGTTCATTTAGTACTCACGTACAAGGTGTATCCATTTAACTGGTAACTTTGAAGTAAGCTCATAAGACCATGATGGTGTCCTGAGTCTGTAAATACCATCCAGTACACAACTTTCCACAGTGCTACCTCTTAGACAAATATATAAGATTTTTCAGTTACTGACCATCTTCAGACCTTACGGCAGGCGGTGGCGTTGAACGGAGTAGGCCTTACGAACTCTGCAGTTGACCACGACCAGTACTCACAAAAATGAAGGTTTCTTGCAGTCTATACTGTTTATGTTCATTTTAAAGTAACAAGAAAAACAGCTGTTGTCGGCGAGAAATGTTCTCAAAAATTACAGACGCTGCAGAAGTTCCGCTGGGAAGCCCTTACACGTTTCCCAAGCAGACACGATCACTCACCATGTGATTTTTATATTTTTGGAGCCCTGAACAAAGAAGTTCCTTGCCGTCGATTTGTTTCGGACAAAGAGGTGCTCGTCTGGGTATCGGGTGGTTATAATAAAAGTGCAGCTACTCAGTGGGGCTGCAGTGTGGGCTGCAATTATCGTACGGCAACGAACCTTAGGACATATGCTAATGCGTTATCGAGGAACCGATTTACGGTGCACAAAAATTAGTTCCAAGTTTGGCCACCAGGTGCAAATCTGACGCTGTGAAGAATGCAAGAAAGACGTGCAGATAGGTTTCTATATGTAATGGATTAGGAACGGGACGTGGGCAGAAAAAGTCGAACAACTGAAAAAGGCGTAATGTCGATTTTATTGTTAACCTGCGTTTACAGAATTTGTTCAATATGAGCGCCGGAGACATTGATGAGCTGCTCCATCTGTAAAACGACGTGACCAGTTGCTCACAGCATTTCCGGTGTAATCTGAGCAACGTCTTCCTGTATACGGCCTTCAGATAAGGTAGAGACCGAACGTGTCCCCAGTGTATGTATTCCTTTAGACGCCCACAGAGCCAAAAGTTTCATGATCTTGCAGGCAACACATCCGGAAAACCTCTGGAGGTAACACGATAACACGTTCGCCAAAGGTTGCATTTAGCAGATCTTTCAATGGGCGAGTGCATGAAAAAGCGGTGTCCGCACAGTTGCGCTTTACCAAAACTGGAATCACATGCTGTGCAGTGGGGTCTCGATGACGTTCAGACGTCACGGTACACCTGACAGGTCCCGTGGATGTATTCTCTTCAAAGAAGGACAGACCAAGAATAAAGGTGCAGTCAGTCCACACCATACAGTCACATACAGCGAGTGCAATGGCTCTTCGTGCACAACTTGAACAGTACCGCAAATTCGGCAGTTCTGTGTGACTACTGTCCCCTCCAGTGTCAAATGTGCTTCATTCCTCCATAGAATGTTACCTGGCCGTATGTCATCAACTTCGATCAGCGCCAGAAACTGAAGATCAAATTCAACGTTGCTGTTGACCCTGAGCTTTCAGTTGCTGCACTTCCGGATAGACCGCTAACTTTCCATCCTGTCGACAAGGGAACAGACACTGCACGAGCAGTAGCACCACGCAGTAAACGTGCTGCGAGGTCAGTTACGGCAACGGCAACCTTGCCAAGAACTTCTGTCGGAACAGGACGCTTTCCTCTCACAGGTGCTACACCAGGCTCATCTGTGTTTTCGAATTTCGTTATCACCTCCTTCAAACCACTTACTGACAGCGGACCTCCACTCAGGCCTTTCAGTTGGCGATACTCTGTCAATGCAGCAAACTGCTGCCGTTCACATAAAACAGTTTCATTAACAGCTCAGGATGTCTTCTCGATAGCAATACTTTTCACTCAATTTATGGCTTGTCAAATAATAAGGAAGTCATCCCGTCATACAATCACTATACATCACCAGATTTTCACCTGGTGGCAAAAATATGAACTAATCTTTTTACGGCGTAAATCAATTATGCATTAACACATCAATATCCACCAATTGTCGCTTTCATACGACAGTTAAGAGCCACACTGTATTTTTGTAATTGGCTGCACTTTAGTTATAGCCACATGGTACTGTAGCCAGCCGCAAACATTTTCCACGATGGTAGTGACTCTCATTGACATAAATGTATTATCTTTATGGCACTTTCTTTTGAAATAATGAACAGTTACCTTTTTCCCATCTTGTAATGTTATGTGTGCCTCACTGCATTTTTTTAAAACTAATTTGTGCCTGATTTTATTCTGAGAAGCTCAGTAATGTATGGAAATACCGTGAATGTAAATGTGATTCAACAAGTACTTGAAGTGAAGCGCAGCTGGACAGCAAGAAACACTTTAGCGCGCAATCCCCGAAACGATAGTAGTTGTGAATCTTTGAGTATGGACTCAAAAAAAAAAAGACAATTGATTTATCAAAAACAAAGAGGACTGTTAATCTGTATCATGTGGAAAGAGGGCGTGTTGCTAGGCCGTCGCTCAGAGCGTATTGTTACATTTAATCAAAATTGCTGTTTCAGAGATAAAACCTAGTAAAGTATGTGTAATAGTTGCCAAACATTTATGTACGGGTATACAAATTTTCTGTAAGTGAAGAATAGAAATATCTTGTTTTTGGAAAAGGGGGTGAACTTCATTGTCGTCGCCGTCTATCAATCGACAGAATTGTAAGTGTACAAAGTTCACTAAATTACAGGAAAAGAAATGAATTCTCTATACTTTTCATTCAACAAGTAACAATCTCTCATTATTTATTAATTACAGTAACTGGATTATGTTCTTGTACAGTAGTATAGTGCTGAACTCCACTGACCAATTTTGATGTAGCAGGACGTGTAGTTTGCAGGAAGTTTGTGTGCCAAGCAGACTCCTTTTCTCACCAAAAGCGGATTGCTGTTTGATCTTATTTACTTCCAACAGTGGTCCCTTAATATGAAAAGCTACGAAAACTTGGATTCAAAGCTATCCGCAATACGGCCAAGTAACTAACAGAGTCGTATATTTAACCTTAAAGAAGAATAAATTCCTCCAAATTATAATACGCCACCAACAGGTGCAGAAGCTGATCATTCAAGGAGGTAGCAACCAAAATTCAGGTACCAGTTACGACTTAAAGTAAAAATCTCAATCAAAAATCAATCTCTCTCTCTCTCCAAACACATATATAAATATTCGTATTATTAAGATAAAAGTCATTTTATAATCTGTCTTGTTTTTCTTTGACTGCTCCTTACTGATTCTTGGTATGCATGGAAAACTACAAACAGGTCTTCACGAGTCAAATGCAGTGCCATTTCTTCGAATTTGGTAACCTGATTTGTGGAAGCATTTATGACAGTGCACGATTTCATACGTTCATAGCAAGGTGCAATGCCAGTGATATTATTCCGAGATAATGGAGGGATATCATCGACTTTTTCCATGATGCAGTTGACCGTGACTTCATTTCCATGGACAACAACGTCCGTCCGAGCGAAACTGCCCGCGTTTCTCAGAGCAAGGACATCATGTCAGTGGAGTGAACGTGAGCAGCTGTAAAATATCTCGACACTCTTGAGAGTGTTGCACAGAGGAAGACACCATCTAGTCATCTTCCTCTACCTCAAATCCAGTCGAGGGAGAAATGAAGCAGCATATCTACAAAAGCTACAAACACGGAGATACAGTCGGTGAATTGTTGGCTCTGCGAGCGTAGTCCTTAAATCTATATCGTCTTTACTTTGACGACAGTAGGGTCTACACAACGTTGTTGTAGCTATTGGTCCGTAAGACCTACCATAAACTGTCTTGTTGCTTTCATAGCGCAAGAAGAATTCGTTGCGTGAAAATATTAAACATTTGAAAACAGATAATAAAGATTATTTGTTTTCTTATTTTTTACCTCCACTAAGAAGTGTTTGCCTTTTGCCTGTCTGCGATTGATTTCAAAGCTCCAAAGCATCATTTTTAAGCACTTTGGCATGGCAATCGATGCCACGTGCCACCGCAACTATACCTGGATATCGTAACCAAGAGTACTGTGGTGTTCTTACTACGCTACTGGCGTTACTGTACCAGATGCTTGCGGTGGTGTATGGCACACATTTACAACCTAAAGCGTCCCAGGAGGAAATCATAGAACACCAAAATCGATCGCAAGTGAATAAACAGTTGACAACACTCAAAATAATCGTCATATATAAAAACTGAAGAAGAGCAGGTATTTGCTCACAAAACTCGAAAGATAGTTGGTCGATTGACTTGAAATTTTGGCGCAACATTGCATTAGAACACGTGCGTTTTTTTACACACCTGTTCTTTAGATATATGAAATATACAAATGAGTATGTGATATATATTGGTGAAACATTGTTAGCAAAAATATCAACGTTCTGGACCGATTTACCTTAAATTTCTACACGACGCTCTAATCATTATTTGTAAGGACATAGGCTGTGTATTTTAATGTGTATGTAATACATAACTATATATGTAACATATGAAAGGGAAACAACGTTACCAGAAACCTCGAAAAGCACTTGACTGGTTAACTTCAAATTTTTACACGTTACTCTGATTTTATATATATATATATATATATATATATATATATATATATATATATATACAGGGTAGTCCATTGATCGTGACCAGGCCAAATATCTCACGAAATAAGCGTCAAACGAAAAAACTGCAAAGACCGAAACTTGTCTATCTTGAAGGGAGAGACCAGATGGCGCTATGGTTGGCCCGTTATATGGCGCTGCCATAGGTCAAACGGATATCAACTGCGTTTTTTTAAAAATGTGAATCCCCATTTTTTATGACATATTCGTGTAGTACGGAAAGAAATATGAATGTTTTAGTTGAACCAATTTTTTTGCTTTGTGATAGATGGCGCTGTAATAGCCACAAACTATAAGTACATGGTATCACGTAACATTCCGCCAGTGCGGGCGGTATTTGCTTCGTGATACATTACCCGTGTTAAAATGGACCTTTTACCAATTTCGGAAAAGGTCGATATCCTGTTGTGTATGGCTATTGTGATCAAAACGCCCAACAGGTGTGTGCTATGCATGCTGCTCGGTATCCTGGACGACATCATCCAAGTGTCCGGACCGTTCGCCTGATAGTTACGTTATTTAAGGAAACAGGAAGTGTTCAGCCACCTGTCAAACGTCAACCACGACCTGCAACTAATGATGATGCCCAAGCAGGTGTTTTAGCTGCTGTCGCGGCTAATCCGCACATCAGTAGCAGACAAACTGCGCCAGAACTGGGAATCTCAAAAACGTCGGTGTTGAGAATGCTACATCAACATCGATTACACCCGTACCATATTTCTATGCACCAAGAATTGCATGGCGACGACTTTGAACGTCGTGTACAGTTCTGCCACGGGACACAAGAGAAATTATGGGACGATGGCAGATTTTTTACACGCGTTCTATTTAGCGACGAAGCGTCATTCACCAACAGCGGTAACGTAAACCGGCATAATATGCACTATTGGGCAACGAAAAAATCCACGATGGCTGCGACAAGTGGAACATCAGCGACCTTGGCGGGTTAATGTGTGGTGCGGCATTTTGGGAGGAAGGATAATTGGCTCCCATTTTATCGATGGTAATCTAAATGGTGCAATGTATGCTGATTTCCTACGTAATGTTCTACCGATGTTAGTACAAGATGTTTCACTGCATGACAGAATGGCGATGTACTTCCAACATGATGGACGTCCGGCACACAGCTCGCGTGCGGTTGAAGCGGTATTGAATAACATATTTCAGGACAGCTAGATTGGTCGTCGAAGCACCAAACCATGGCCCGCACGTTCACATGATTTGACGTCCCCGGATTTCTTTCTGCAGGGAAAGTTGCAGGATATTTGCTATCGTGATCCACCGACAAAGCCTGACAACATGCGTCAGTGCATTGTCAATGCATGTGCGAACGTTACGGAAGGCGAACTACTCGCTGTTGAAAGGAATGTCGTTACACGTATTTCCAAATGCATTGAGGTTGTCGGACATCATTTTGAGCATTTATTGCATTAATGTGGTATTTACAGGTAATAACACTGTAACATCATGCGTTCTCAGAAATGATAAGTTCACAAAGGTACATGTATCACATTGGAACAACCGAAATAAAATGTTCAAACGTATCTATGTTCTGTATTTTGATTTTAAAAAATCTACCTGTTACCAACTGATCGTTTAAAATTGTGAGCCATATGTTTGTGACTATTACAGCGCCATCGATCACAAAGCGAAAGATGTAGTCCAACTAAACCATTCATATTTCTCTACGTGCTACACGAATATGTAACAAAAGATGGTGGTTCCTGTTTAAAAAAAACGCAGTTGATATCCGTTCGACCTATGGCAGGGCCACCTAGCGGGCCAACCACAGCACCATCTGGTTTCCCCCTCCAATCTAGATGAGTTTCAAAATTTGGTTCAAATGGCTCTGAGCACTATGGAACTTAACATCTGAGGTCATCAGTACCCTAGAACTTAGAATTGCTTAAACCTAAGTAACCTAGGGACATCACACACATCCATGCCCGAGGCAGGATTCGAACCTACGACCGTAGCAGTCGTGCGGTTCCGGACTGCAGCGCCTAGAACTGCTCGGCCACCACGTCCGACTATATGAGTTTCGTTCTTCGTAGTTTTTTCGTTTGACGCTTACTTCGTGCGATATTTGGCCCGGTCACGATCAATGTACAACCTTATATATATATATATATATATATATATATATATATATATATATATATATATATATATATATATATACACAGAATACATATTTTATATACAGTGTACTAGTTTTCTTCCAAAACTGTAAAAATGTGGGCTTTGCTTTCCTATGTCGCAGGCAGTTTTAATTACGATAGTGGGGATTTGAACCATTAAACAAGTTGTTTCTCCCAAATGTATATTTATCTCTTTATATACATTTTAAACCTGAACTGCATAAACAGCAAAGTGCTGTTTCGTGTTATTCCTCAGATTCGGGTATCGAGGGAAACAGGAGTCTTTCTGGCTTATCAGCTTACGACTGGAATACTACTACAGAATTTGAATTTGGAATAAAATTAAACAAGGCTCAAGGTCAGGGGAGCGAAGACGAGTTGGACAGAAGGATGGAAGGAAATGGACATAGAGGATGGAAGCAGGAGATAGGGTGCAGGAGTAGATGGAGAGATAGGGGGAGGAGAAGGCGGATAGAGAGAGGAAGTGCAGGACGTGATGGAGAAAAAGGGAAGGAGAAGGTGATGGGCAAAGAGAGAAAGAGGAGGAGATGGACAGGGACAAAGGGGAAAAGGAGGTTAGGACGTACATCCAGTTCCCACGTGAAACGTGTGATTTCTTTTCCATTTAACCAGAATGAGCCACTGCAACTAGTGGGCGCGTACAGTTAGTATGAATAATAAAATACTAGAGAATTTCAAGTAGTAAGCTGCACATGTGTCCCAAGCTAAGACAATGATGCAACTTGTTCCAGGTTTCCTGCAGACGTAATTCTGCTGCGATACAAGTAACAGATGCACCACTGCGTGGGAATGAAATGGCTCGGCAAATGCAAACGTGCTCCAAAGCTAAAGTACGCGGGACAGTAAGATCGTCGTGGGCGAAGCGTCTAAAACAGTACACAGAAGCCGGCGGTTCTAGGAGCTACAGTCAGGAACCGTGTGACCGCTACGGTCGCAGGTTCGAATCCTGCCTCGGGCATGAATGTGTGTGAAGTCCTTAGGTTAGTTAGGTTTAAGTAGTTCTATGTTCTAGGGGACTGATGACCTCAGAAGTTAAGTCCCATAGTGCTCAGGGCCATTTGAACCATCTGAAGCACACAGAACCACCGTGAAACTCTGGCGGCATACGGACCAAAGGCAGTGTCGCGTCCATCCGTAGTGAAATGGTGCCAACAATTTGACCAAGGCCGCACAGATGCAGGCAATGCTGACCAGGAAGTAAAGCCATCGAAATCAACCACAGGCGACATTTTCTAGGTAGTCGTGGAACTGATTCACAGATTTTTCGATTATGAGGACGTTCATATAGCGGTGGTCCAATGGCTCCGCGACCAAGGGGCGGATTATTATCGTCGAGGACCTGAACGGTTCCGAGGGTTCCGACTGTTGTTCACAGTGACTTGGTGACTATGTTGAACAATAGCGCCATATATCGGTGTAACTCTGAAGCGTAGTGTAGTATTCAATAAAAGTTACTTGACCTGCCATAATAACTTACTTTTTTAAGTGTGTCAACAACCGTGCCGCATTGGTAACACCGGTTCCCGTCGTATCACCGAAGCTAAGCGCTGTCGGGCTGGGCTAGCACTTGGATGGGTGATCATCTGTTGGGGTGCACTCAGGCCTTGTGAGGCAAACTGAGGAGGAGCTTTTTTTTTTTTCGCGGGCAAGTGCTCTACCAACTGAGCTTTTTTTTTTTTGGCCATCAGTTTTTTGGTTTGATGCGGCCCGCCACGAATTCCTTTCCTGTGCTAACCTCTTCATCTCAGAGTAGAGCTTGCAACCTACGTCCTCAATTGTTTGCTTGACGTATTCCAATCTCTGTCTTCCTCTATAGTTTTTGCCCTCTACAGCTCCCTCCAGTACCATGGAAGTCATTCCCTCATGTCTTAGCAGATGTCCTATCATCCTGTCCCTTCTCCTTATCAGTGTTTTCCACATATTCCTTTCCTCTCCGATTCTGCGTAGAACCTCCTCATTCCTTACCTTATCAGTCCACCTAATTTTCAGCATTCGTCTATACCACCACATCTCAAATGCTGCGATTCTCTTCTGTTCCGGTTTTCCCACAGTCCATGTTTCACTACCATACAATGCTGTACTCCAGACGTACATCCTCAGAAATTTCGTCCTCAAATTAAGGCCGGTATTAGATATTAGTAGACCTCTTGGCCAGAAATGCCCTTTTTGCCACAGCGAGTCTGCTTTTGATGTCCTCCTTGCTCCGACCGTCATTGGTTATTTTACTGCCTAGGTAGCAGAATTCCTTAACTTCATTGACTTCGTGACCATCAATCTTCATGTTAAGTTTCTCGCTGTTCTCATTTCTACTACTTCTCATTACCTTCGTCTTTCTCCGATTTACTCTCAAACCATACTGTGTACTCATTAGACTGTTCATTTAATTCAGCAGATCATTTAATTCTTCTTTACTTTCACTCAGGATAGCAATGTCATCAGCGAATCGTATCACCTTGTATTTTAATTCCACTCCTGAACCTTTCTTTTATTTCCATCATTGCTTCCTCGATGTACAGATTGAAGAGTAGGGGCGAAAGGCTACAGCCTTGTCTTACACCCTTCTTAATACGAGCACTTCGTTCTTGATCGTCCACTCTTATTATTCCCTCTCTCCCTATAGCTTACCCCTACTTTTTTCAGAATCTCGAACAGCTTGCACCATTTTATATTGTCGAACGCTTTTTCCAGGTCGACAAATCCTATGAAAGTGTTTTGATTTTTCTTTAGCCTTGCTTCCATTACTAGCCGTAACGTCAGAATTGCCTCTCTCGTCCCTTTACTTTTCCTAAAGTCAAGCTGATCGTCACCTAGCGCCACTTGACTGATAAGTAGCGGCTCTGGTCTCGTAAACTAACATACGGCCGGGAGAGCGGTGTGCTGACCACATGCCCCTCCATATCCGCATCCAGTGACGCCTTAGGGCTGAGGATTACACGGAAGCCGGTCGGTACCGTTGGACCTTCCAAGGCCTGTTCGGACGAAGAGGAGAGTTACCTTTTTAAGTGCTCTAGTACGACAGATTGGTAATCATTAAATTAACAAAAGGCAAACTGCTTCTTATTGATTTCAGCACTCTTCAGTTTCTTAATATACGCGTTATCTGTGTAAGTGTTGCTTTCCTAGTATTTTGCCATAAAGCTTTCGTTCTCAGTCGAACCATTTCAATATTTTCTTTAAATCTAAAAAAGAACAAATCCTCCTAACCGCCAAATGCTTTCTACACACTGGCTTATGCAAGTGTTGTCTTATTGCTCTGAGCCTCATAATGCTCTGTACGTCTTACCACTCTGATTGTGAGCTTCCTTTTTATTTTGTCGTGTGTGCCAACAGCGTTGGAAATTCCTCCCTGACGCGTCGACATATTTTCTTGATCTTTTTTGTCATTTGTTCCCTGATTGCCCAAAACTTGTATCGCAATACAGGGTATTCAAAATCTGTTGCGTGGACGTAATAAAGGGCGTTTCCGTAAGAGCGCGCAAAAAGTAACAGGAAGTAGAGAATGCTCCACTGAACAATTTGAGCTGGGGAAGCTGGGGTCGGGAAGCCAGTTTTACGAAATATGTAAGTGAACTCGTCAACCGCTTTGTCTAGTATTACTGTTTTCCAGCTTATTTACAACTAACATGAGTACACGTCTACACATACTGTGCTGTTTATTTACATGTGCGTTCTTTATTTCCTGCGAGGAAACAAGGAGGACGAGCCTGATTACTAGGACGAAATTAGAATTATATTAATACCTTCAGCTGCTAACGGGCGTTGATGTATATCAACGGGACAGGTGAAAATGTGTGCCCCGACCGGGTCTCAAACCCGGGATCTCGTAATGGCATTCGCTCTATCCATCTGAACCACCGAGGCCACAGAGGATAGCGCGACTGCAGGGACTATCTCGCGCACGCCTCCCGCGAGGCCCACATTCTCACCTAGTATGTCTTCGCACTACATTCGTAGCGTTCCACCCCAACACACTCATTACTCGTGGAAGACATTTTTATTAAGTCCCATAAGAGTTCGGGGAATATGAGTGCATCCGCACAGAACAAGAAGGTCATGGCTGGTATTGCCAGAACTATATACTTATTGGGTATGGTGTCTGTTCTTTCGGACATGTCCGAAACAGCAGACACCATATCCATATAAATATATGGTTACAAGGAAGTCATGATTCAGGTTCTGTTTACTTTACTTGCCATCAGGTGGCTCTGCTGTATGGTATTTACATTGTCTCATAACAGAACATGCTATGAATCAACGACAGACCCATTCAAAATGGCGGAGCATCGCCTCAGTTCAGTGTGGGTGTCCGCAACCACCTCAGTGCTGTATTTCCTGGACGCTCGATTGCAAGGTGAGGTCCTTCCTACTCCATAGCCTGCAAAGTCGCTGGCCTGAATCCCCTTGATTATTTCCTATGGGGATATCTAAAGTCATTTTTGTATGAGAACCCCTGCGGATAGGGAGATGGAATTAGTTGCCAGAATTGTAGCAGCCTCTGATGTGATTCAAAACAGGTATATTTGTTGGGGTGATTCAGAATCTTGTTCTCCGATATCATAATTGGTTTGAGGTTGATGGCCATCAGTTTCAACAAATTTTTTAAAGATAGAGATAAATGGTACGTTCATTGTGTCAATGATAGTGTTTGCAGTTAACTGTAGCTAACGTAAATAAAAAAGTACACAGCTATGTGATTTTACTCCTTATATCTCCTCAAGCAGGCTTCTTCGATCCCAGATTTACCACGTGAAATTGTTCAGTGGAGCATCCTCTATGTCCTTCTAAACTTTTGCACACTCTTAACGAAATACACTGTATAGGTAATAGATCCTCAACAAAGTATTGTGAGATACGGTGCCAACGGTTGTAAACTGGTGTTTCAAGTGTGTTAAAATCGTCGGTGAGCCACATGCTCGTAAACTTCTCGTGTTTCGTAAGAAACAGCTTGCTGTCACATCGAAGTTGTTTGCGCTACATTAAAAAAACATAAAAAGTAAATAATAAAAAATTAATAAACCATCGTATGTGCTGTGTTCACGGTGCAGTTTTCCAACATTTACAGTCAATTACTGGTTGTGAAAGATACAACGTTACTCGTTTCAGGAAATAGCAGACATAAATTTGATTTATGGTATAACAGTGTGTTTTCGCAACGGGCGTCATGCTAGCTGGAAGAAATTTGTCGCGTGGATAGAAATATACGAGGAACTTGATGCTTTACGCAACAAACAGCTAACGGAGGGTCTCGACAATATTTTTACTGTCTGCTTCCTGCTTTGTCGCTTGCAGAGCCCGCTCAGGTGGCGTCACGCCACCATTGACCAATAGTAATCCACAACTCTGTTATATAAGACACCCCCATCGGTCCAAGCAGCAGCGCCGTAAATCGGATTTTCATTTCCTACAGATCGTCCCTTTTGTTCTCTGGTTAGAATCCTCTACAGTCTCCAAACCGAGGACGGTTAATATAAAATCGGCCTCTTAACGAAATGACTACATATAATATATCGTCAAAGTGACAATTTGGGTTTCTGAAGTGTTCAGATGTTGAGGGGTGTCTTTACAAATGCAGCGAAAATGTATTTAACTCGGTACATAATAAATTACAGGAGACTGGTATTTTCTGTGCATTACCAAAGGCGGCTGACTGTGTCAATCTCAATATCCTTTACCGTAAATCAAAACATTTTGGTGCATTTTGCCGTAATATGGTTTAAACTGAACCTCTTTCACAGGAGGAAAAGGTGTTAATGGAGAACAGTTCTGTATTACGCTGTACACGTGAAATTGGGATTTTATTACATATGGCGCCCAGAAGTTACCTTCTTAAGGCTCTTACTTTCTCCTGTCAATATTAACGAACTTTCACCGGCAATATTATCAGATACCAAGTTTGTTTTGTCTGCAAGTAATAGGAATATATTATTTCAATAAATACCAGGTACATGTATAGTTTTAACATGCACAGATAACGTAATTGTCATGGACGTTAGTAAATGCTTCCTGGTCGATTAATTAACATTGAACTTTGAAATGGCACACTATAAGCAATTCAGAACTCGTAAGAATTTTTTCCCATCATATTTCTAACAATGACGGCAGATAGTATAGGTTAACAGTGTTAAATTCTTGGGATTATACATTGATAACATTCTAAATTAAATCATGAGGAGCATTCTATAAAGAAGAGCTAAATCAAATCTATATTTTCAATGCGGATGTCGTCGGACATTAATAACATAAAAATTTCAAAAAAAAGCTAACATATTTCACTTATTTTCATTATATTTCGGGAACATTTTTTTGGTGTAACTCATCAAGTCAAACTAAAGATTTAATTAAAATAACCAATATTCTTTGAACGATACACATTACTTTATATACCCGAGAAAAGGTTTGTTTTGGTTGTGATTATTATGGAATTTTAATCACCTGGTTAGGTGCATAAGAAAAAGGTTTTCGGTTCTGAGAAGTGATTGAAGTTGGCAATGTAAACAGTACATAGACCAGTCATCTGAAAATAGTCCAGTGATGTATTAATACTGGAAAATATTTATTTCCAATGTAACTGCTAGTGCATAAATAAATGATTTTACAATTTTTTGAGTGCCTTTAGATTCTCTGGACAATGGATAAAATTAATAACTGAATTTCACGATGATTTCAGAAAATTACCACACAAAAATGTTTTTACTTTATCATATTCCTCCTCAAATGAATCGAATCTACAGATGTTCAGGAAATTAACAACGTTCATTCACCCTGTGCCGGCAACAGCTAAAGTTATAAACAATAGTCTTTGTCAGAGGGACACTTTTCACCACACTCTGTGGAAGGGATATTAGTGTATCTTTTCCCAAATAACTATAAATTATATTTTTAACTTTATCGACTTGTTTTACATTCTTTAGAAACTCATGATTAGATATGCTGTGGAGTACATCCAGTCTAATGTAATCCGTATAATTTCGATACTCTAGGTATGAAACATTCTGTGTAACGTTTAGGAAAGTAGTTACATCGATTAATCAGTTTTTTTAATGTTTCCTCCACTTCATGAGTCAAATGTTGCTAATTTTGAGTTGAGAAAAAGTTAAATGCCAAAGAAAAATTTTTATTACCTCTGTTTTCTGTGATATACGATAGGTGGAAATATTTTATTGTAATAGATTAACATAAAACGATACATCTAACTGCGTATGCCAATAGTTTAAGTCCATTCCACATTTTTCTACTGAAAGTTAAAATCTAAGAGAACTAAATCGATGGAAGAATGTGTAGCAGGCGGTTTGTTCTGAAAGGAATCATGTGGTGACTTTATGAAACCGGTCGTTGTGGCCGAGCGGTTCCAGGCGCTTCAGTCCCGAACCACGCTGCTGCTATAGGCGCAGGTTCGAATCCTGCCTCGGGCATGGATGTGTGTGATGTCCTTAGGTTAGTTAGATTTTTAGTAGTTCTAAGTTCCAGTGGACTGATGACCGCAGATGTTAACTCCCATAGAGCTCAGAGCCATTTGAACCATTTTTGATTTTATGAGATCATTGTTCTTTGAATTACTACTTGTGAGCTTCAGAGCATCCACATAAACAGATCAGCAGTAATCCGCGAGCATTACGTCATTCCAACGGCCCTGATATTGTTGTTCCATTACAGAACTATGCTGGTGGAATCATCCTGACAGCTACACAGTTAGAAGTGAAAAGGTGTTAGTGTGAGAGGACGAAAACGGGTTTTAAGAGACATGTTGCGTCCTAGTTGATGTTATTTTTGGAGAAAAGTTTTCACCAACTGTACTGTGAGACCCTGGCATCATATTAGAGAAGATTCCATTGATATAGTCTTTACCTTAGGATTTATGCCTTCTCCTTCGACAAATGAAGGTCTCGAATGAGTGGTCTCAGTTCAGCTTGATTAAATCTGTGAGCCTGTTATCTTTTTCATCAAAATCAGAGGCGTGGGATGCAGAAGGTTTGTTCGGTTTTTCTTCTTCCATACTGACTCCTACTTCTACTTCCACGTCATAATTTTGGGATGGAGTAAGAGCTGCGAAACTATCTGATGTAGAACGGTTCGTACAGCAGATGGAAGATTAGTGTATTGGACAGTTCCTCTATTCTTCATTGACGGTCCTGCCTTTATAGGTGTCAGTATGGTTTGTAGGATCCCTCCAAACCATAGGCACAGCAAAAGTCGTAGTTTTTTTTCCAGCCATTCTCATAATAAAACTGAGTGGGAGCTGCAACGAATATGAGATGTCCATGATTTATCCTGGTCCCAGAGTATCATACAAAAATACTTCTGACGGGCTGTCTTCACGACAGGCGTCGGAATGCGTTTCTGTGAATTTACAGATTTTCGTGGCTTTTCGATTTAACAAATTTGACACTTTGAAAACTTTTGTAAACCAACAATTCTGCACTAATTACGAGGGGCGTTCAATAAGTAATGCAAGTAATTTTTCTCTGTCAGTTTCGGTCGAAAAAATGCGGGGTTTGCTGCGGGAGATCTCTCGCTTCGGCTCCTACAGTTTCATGAAGTTCCTTTAGGAGGCTGAGCTGTACGTAGCCTTCAAAATGGCGTATGTAACGGAGATGAGTTCCAAGTAGAGAGCTGTCATTTTTTGGCGGAAAACCAGAGCTCACAGATAACCATAGGCTCTTGCAGAACGTGTACGGGGACCTGGGAGAGAACAAAAGCAAGGTGAGTCGTTGGGTGATGCATCTGTCATCGACACAACAATGTCACGCAAACGTGTCCGATATCCATCGTGCCTGTCGGCCGGCCGCAAACA